>NW_027288532.1:0-270353 GCF_037038585.1 Patagioenas fasciata
TGCCGAGGATGTCACAATGGGCCCTGGGGACAATGGGGGGTCCTGGGATGTCACAATGGACCCTGGAAACAAGGAGGCATCCCCAGGATGTCACAATGGGCCCTGGGGACAATGGGGGGTCCTGGGACGTCACAATGGGCCCTGGGGACAAGGGGGGGTCCCCAGGATGTCACAATGGGCCCTGGGGACAAAGTAAGGTCCTGGGATGTCACAATGGGCCCTGGGGACAAGGGGGGGTCCCCAGGATGTCACAATGGGCCTTGGGAACAAGGGGGTCCCCCAGATATCACAATGGGCCCTGGGGACAATGTAAGGTCCTGGGCTGTCACAATGGACCCTGAGAACAAGGGGGGTCCCCAGGATGTCACAATGAAGTCTTGGGACAAAGGGGGTCCCCAGGATGTCACAATGGGCCCTGGGGACCAGGGGGGGTCGTGGGATGTCACAATGGGCCCCAGTGACAAGGGGGGTCCCTATGGTGCCACAATGGGCCCTGGGGACAAAGAGCGTCCCCAGCATGTCACAGTGGGCTCTGGGGACAAAGGGGGTCCCCACGGTATCAGAGTGGGCCCTGGGGACAAGGGGGGTCTCCTGAATGTCACAATGGGCCCTGGGGACAATGGAGGGTCCTGGGATGTCACAATGAGCCCTGCAGACAAGGGTGGTACCCACGGTGTCACAATGGGCCCTGGACACAAGGGGGGGTCCCCATAGTGTCACAATGGACCCTGGGGACAAGGGGGTGCCGAGGATGTTACAATGGGCCCTGGGGACAATGGGGGGTCCTGGGACCTCACAATGGGCCCTGAGGACAATGGTGGGTCCCCTGAATGTCAAAATGGGCCCTGGGGACAAAGGGGGGTCCGCAGGATGTCACAATGGGCACTGGGGACAAAGGGGGGGTCCCCAGGATGTCACAATGGGCCCTGGGGACAATGTGGGGTCCTGGGATTTCACAATGGGCCCTGGGGACAAGGAGGGATCCCCAGGATGTCACAATGGGCCCTGGGGACAATGGGGGGTCCTGGGATGTCACAATGGGCCCTGGGGACAAGGAGGGATCCCCAGGATGTCACAATGGGCCCTGGGGACAAGGGGGTGTCCCCAGGATGTCACAATGGGCCCTGCGGACAAGGGTGGTACCCACGGTGTCACAATGGGCACTGGGTACAAGGGGGGGTCCCTATAGTGTCACAATGGGTCCTGGGGACAAGTGGAGTCTCCTGAAAGTCACAATGGGCCCTTGGGACAATGTGGGGTCCTGGGATGTCACAATGGGCCCCAGTGACAAACGGGGGCCCCTGAATGTCATAATGGGCCCTGGGGACAATGGGGGGTCCTGGGACGTCACAATGGGCCCTGGGGACAAAGGGCGGTCCTCAGGATATCACAATGGGCCCTGGGGACAAAGGGTGGTCACCAGGATATCACAATGGGCTCTGGTGGCAATGGGGTCCCCAGGATGTCACAATGGGCCCTGGGGACAACAGGCGGTCCTGGGATGTCACAATGGGCCCTGGGGACAAAGAGTGTCCCCAGGATATCAGAATGGGCCCTGAGGACAAGTTGGGGTCCCCTGAATTTCAAAATGGGCCCTGGGGACAAAGAGGGCTCCCCAGCATATCACAATGGGCCCTGGGGACAATGGGGGGTCCTGGGACGTCACAATGGGCCCTGGGGACAAGGAGGGATCCACAGGATGTCACAATGGGCCCTGGGGACAATGGGGGGTCCTGGGACGTCACAATGGGCCCTGGGGACAAGGGGGAGTCCCCAGGATGTCACAATGGGCCCTGGGGACAAAGAGGGGTCCCCTGAATGTCAAAATGGGCCCTGGGGACAAGGGGGTGCAGTGGATGTCACAATGGGCCCTGGGGACAATGCGGGGTGTCCAGGATGTGAGAATGAGTCCTGAGGACAAGGGGGGTCCCCATGGTGTCATAATGGGTCCCCAGTGACAAGGAGGGATCCCCATGGTGTCACAATAGGCCCTGGGGACAAAGTGGGGTCCAAGAATGTCACAATGGGCCCTGGGGACAAAAGGGGTTGCCATAGTGCCACAATGGGCCCTGGGGTCAAAGGGGGTCCCCATGGTGCTACAATGGGCCCTGGGGACAAAGGGGGGTCCTGGGATGTCACAATGGGCCCTGGGGACAAAGGGGGTGTCCCCATGGTGCCACAATGGGCCCTGGGAGGAAGGGGATGGCCAGGATGTCACAATGGGTCCTGGGGAAAATGGGGGGTGCCCAGGATGTCACAATGGACCCTGAGGACAATCGGGGGTCTCCATGGTGTCACAATGGGCCCCAGTGACAAAGGGGGTCCCCTGAATGTCACAATAGGTCCTGGGGACAATGGGGGGTCCTGGGACGTCATAATGGGCCCTGCGGACAAGGAGGGATCCCCAGGATGTCACAATGGGCCCTGGGGACAATGGGGGGTCCTGGGACGTCACAATGGGCCCTGGGGACAAGGGGGGGTCCCCTGGATGTCACAATGGACTCTGGGGACAAGGAGGGTCCCCAGGATGTCACAATGGGCCCTGGGGACAAAGGGGGTCCCCACGGTATCAGAATGGGCCCTGGGGACAAGGGGGTGTCCCCAGGATGTCACAATGGGCCCTGCGGACAAGGGTGGTACCCACGGTGTAACAATGGGCCCTGGGCACAAGGGGGGGTCCCCATAGTGTCACAATGGGTCCTGGGGACAAGTGGGGTCCCCAGGATGTCACAATGGGCCCTGGGGACAATGTGGGGTCCCCTGAATGTCACAATGGGCCCGGGGGACAAGGGGGTGCCGAGGATGTCACAGTGGGCCCTGGGGACAATGGGGGGTCCTGGGACCTCACAGTGGGCCCTGAGGACAATGGTGGGTCCCCTGAATGTCAAAATGGGCCCTGGGGACAAAGGGGGGTCCCCAGGATGTCACAATGGGCACTGGGGACAAAGGGGGTGTCCCCAGGATGTCACAGTGGGCCCTGGGGACAATGGCGGGTCCTGGGACGTCACAATGGGCCCTGGGGACAAGGGGGGGTCCCCTGGATGTCACAATGGGCCCTGGGGATAAGGAGGGATTCCCAGGATGTCACAATGGGCCCTGGGGACAAGGGGGGATTCCCAGGATGTCACAATGGGCCCTGGGGACAAGGGTGGTACCCACGGTGTCACAATGGGCACTGGGCACAAGGGGGGGTCCCTATAGTATCACAATGGGTCCTGGGGACAAGTGGGGTCCCCTGAAAGTCACAATGGGCCCTGGGGACAATGTGGGGTCCTGGGATGTCACAATGGGCCCCAGTGACAAACGGGGGCCCCTGAATGTCACAATGGGCCCTGGGGACAAGGGGGTGCAGAGGATGTCACAATGGGCCCTGGGGACAATGGGGGGTCCTGGGACATCACAATAGGCCCTGGGGACAAGGAGGGATCCCCAGGATGTCACAATGGGCCCTGGAGACAATGGGGGGTCATGGGACGTCACAATGGGCCCTGGGGACAAGGGTGGGTCCCCAGGATGTCACAATGGGCCTTGGGGACAAGGTGGTCCCGAGGATGTCACAATGGGCCCTGGGGACAATGGGGGGTCCTGGGATGTCAGAATGGGCCCTGGGGACAATGTGGGGTCCCCAGGATGTCACAATGGGTACTGGAGACAAAGAGGGGGTCCCCATGGTGTCACAATGGGCCCAAGTGACAAGGAGGGTCCCCACAGTGCCACGATGGGTCCTGGGGACAAGGGCGTTCCCCAGATGTCACAGTGGGCCCTGGGGACAAAAGGGGTCCCCAGGATTTCACAATAGCACTGGGGATAAAGGGGGGTCATGGGATGTAACAATGGGCCCTGGGGACAAGGGAGATCCCCATGGTGTCACAATAAGCCCTGGGGACAAAGTGGGGTCCTGGGATGTCACAATGGGCCCCAGTGACAAACGGGGTCCCCATGGTGCCACAATGGGCCGTGGGGACAAATGGGGTCGCCAGGATGTCACAATGAACCCTGGGGACAAACGGTGGTCCTGGGACATTTCAATGGGCCCTGGGGACAAAGGGGGGACCCCAGGATGTCACAATGGGCCCTGGGGACAATGGGGTCCTGGGACGTCATAATGGGCCCTGGGGACACAGAGGGGCCCTAGGACGTCACAATCAGCCCTGGGGACAAGGTGGGGTCCCCTGAGAGTCACAATGAGCCCTGGGAAGAGAGGGGGCTCCCACGGACATCACAATGGCTCTGGGAACAATGGGGGGTCCTGGGACGTCACAAGTGGCCCTGGAGACAAGGGCGGGTCTCCAGGATGTCACAATGGGCCCTGGGAACAAGCGGGGGTACCCATAGTGTCACAATGGGTCCTGGGGAAAATGGGGTCCCCAGGATGTCACAATGGGCCCTGGGGACAATGTGGGGTCCTGGGATGTCACAATGGGCCCCAGTGACAAAGGTGGTCCCCTGAATGTTACAATGGGTCCTGAGGACAGTGGGGGGTCCTGGGATGTCACAATGGGCCCTGGGGACAAGGAGGGATCCCCAGGATGTCACAATGCGCCCTGGGGACAAGGGGGGGTCCCCAGGATGTCACAATGGGCCCTGGGGACAACGGGGGGTCCTAAGACATCACAATGGGCCCTGGGGCCAAGCAGGGATCCCCAGGATGTCACAATGGGCCCTGGGGACAAGGGGGGGTCCCCAGGATGTCACAATGGGCCCTGGGGACAACGGGGGGTCCTAAGACGTCACAATGGGCCCTGGGGCCAAGCAGGGATCCCCAGGATGTCACAATGGGCCCTGGACACAATGGGGGGTCCTGGGACGTCACAATGGGCCCCGTTGACAAGGGGGCATCCCCAGGATGTCAAAATGCGCCCTGGGGCCCAGGGGCGTCCTGCGATGTCACAATAGGCCCTGGGGACAAAGGGGGTCCCCTGGATGTCACAATGGACTCTGGGGACAAAGGGGATCCCCACGGTATCAGAATGGGCCCTGGGGAAAAAGGGGGGTCCTGGGATGTCACAATGAGCCCTGCAGACAAGGGTGGTACCCACGGTGTCACAATGGGCCCTGGGGACAAGTGGGGTCCCCAGGATGTGACAATGTGTCCTGGGGACAATGTGGGGTCCTGGGATGTCACAATGGGCCCCAGTGACAAAGGGGCCCCCTGAATGTCACAATGGGTCCTGGGAACAATCGGGGGTCCTGGGACGTCACAATGGGCCCTGGGGACAAGGAGGGATCCCCAGGATGTCACAATGGGCCCTGGGGACAATGGGGGGTCCTGGGACGTCACAATGGGCCCCAGTGACAAGGGGGGGTCCCCAGGATGTCACAGTGTGCCCTGGGTACAAAGAGGCGTCCCCGGAATGTCAAAATCGGCCCTGGGGACAAAGGGCGGTCCTCAGGATATCACAATGGGCCCTGGGGACAAAGGGTGGTCGCCAGGATATCACAATGGGCTCTGGTGACAATGGGGTCCCCAGGATGTCACAATGGGCCCTGGGGCAAGTTGGGGTCCCCTGAATTTCACAATGGGCCCTGGGGACAAAGAGGGCTCCCCAGCATATCACAATGGGCCCTGGGGACAATGGGGGGTCCTGGGACGTCACAATGGGCCCTGGGGACAAGGGGGGGTCCCCAGGACGTCATAATGGGCTCTGGGGACAAGGAGGGTCCCCAGCATGTCACAATGGGCCCTGGGGACAAAGGGGGGGTCCCCAGGATGTCACAATGTGCGCTGGGGACAAAGAGAGTCCCCAGCATGTCACAATGGGCCCTGGGGACAAAGGGGGTCCCCACGGTATCAGAATGGGTCCTGGGGACAAGTGGAGTCCCCTGAAAGTCACAATGGACCCTGGGGACAAAGGGGGGTCCTGGGATCTCACAATGGGCCCTGGGGACAAAGGCGGTGTCCCCATGGTGCCACAATGGGCCCTGGGAGCAAGGGGGTGGCCAGGATGTCACAATGGACCCTGAGGACAAGCGGGGGTCTCCATGGTGTCACAATGGGCCCCAGTGACAAAGGGGGTCCCCTGAATGTCACAATAGGTCCTGGGGACAATGGGGGGTCCTGGGACGCAACAATGGGCCCTGGGGAAAAGGAGGGATCCCCAGGATGTCACAATGGGCCCTGGGGACAATGGGGGGTCCTGGGACGTCACAATGGGCCCTGGGGACAAGGGGGGGTCCCCAGGATCTCACAATGGGCCCTGGGGACAAAGAGGGGTCCCCTGAATGTCACAATGGGCCCTGGGGACAAGGGGGTGCAGAGGATGTCACAATGGGCCCTGGGGACAATGGGGGGTCCTGGGACATCACAATGGGCCCTGGGGACAAGGAGGGATCCCCAGGATGTCACAATGGGCCCTGGGGACAATGGGGGGTCCTGGGACGTCACAATGGGCCCTGGGGACAAGGGGGGGTCCCCAGGATGTCACAATGGGCCCTGGGGACAAGGGCGTGCCGAGGATGTCACAATGGGCCCTGGGGACAAGGGGGGGTCCCCAGGAAGTCACAATGGGCCTTGGGAACAAGGGGGTCCCCCAGATATCACAATGGGCCCTGGGGACAATGTAAGGTCCTGGCCTGTCACAATGGACCCTGAGGACAAGGGGGGACCCCAGGATGTCACAATGAAGTCTTGGGACAAAGGGGGTCCCCAGGATGTCACAATGGGCCCTGGGGACAAAGGGGGTCCCCACGGTGTCAGAATGGGCCCTGGGGACAAGGGGGGTCCCCTGAATATCACAATGGGCCATGGGGACAATGGGGGGTCCTGGGATGTCACAATGAGCCCTGGGGACAAGGGTGGTACCCACGGTGTCACAATGGGCCCTGGGCAAAAGGGGGGGTCCCCATAGTGTCACAATGGACCCTGGGGACAAGGGGGTGCCGAGTATGTCACAATGGGCCCTGGGGACAATGGGGGGTCCTGGGACCTCACAATGGGCCCTGACGACAATGGTGGGTCCCCTGAATGTCAAAATGGGCCCTGGGGACAAAGGGGGGTCCGCAGGATGTCACAATGGGCACTGGGGATAAAGGGGGGGTCCCCAAGGTGTCACAATGGGCCCAAGTGACAAGGAGGGTCCCCACGGTGCCACGATGGGTCCTGGGGACAAGGGCGTCCCCCAGATGTCACAATGGGCCCTGGGGACAATGGGGTTGCCCAGGATGTCACAATGGGCCCTGGGGACAATGGGAGTCCCCAAGGTGTCAGAACGAGCCCTGGGGACAAAGTGGAATCCTGGAATGTCACAATGGCCCCCAGTGACAAAGGGGTTCCCCATGGTGCCACAATGGGCCCTGGGGACAAAAGGGGTCCCCAGGATTTCACAATAGCACTGGGGATAAAGGGGGGTCATGGGATGTCACAATGGGCCCTGGGGACAAGGGAGATCCCCATGGTGTCACAATAAGCCCTGGGGACAAAGTGGGGTCCTGGGATGTCACAATGGGCCCCAGTGACAAACGGGGTCTCCATGGTGCCACAATGGGCCGTGGGGACAAATGGGGTCCCCAGGATGTCACAATGAACCCTGGGGACAAAGGGTGGTCCTGGGACATTTCAACGGGCCCTGGGGACAAGGGGGGGACCCCAGGATGTCACAATGGGCCCTGGGGACAAAGGGGGGTCCCCATGGTTTCACAATGGGCCCTGGGGACAAGGGGGTCTCCCAGATATCGCAATGGGCCCTGGGGACAAAGTAAGTTCCTGGGCTGTCACAGTGGACCATGAGGACAAGGTGGGTCCCCCGGATGTCACAATGGGCCCTTGGGACCAGGGTGGGTCCTGGGATGTCACAATGGGCCCCAGTGACAAAGAGGGTCCTCATGGTGCCACAATGGGCCCTGGGGACAAAGGGGGTCCCCTGGATGTCACAATGGGCTCTGGGGACAAAGGGGGGTGTCGACGGTGTCAAAATGGGCACTGGGGACAAAGGGCGTCCCCAGGATGTCACCATGGGCCCTGGGGACAACAGGGGGTCCTGGGATGTCACAATGAGCCCTGCGGACAAGGGGGGTACCCACGGTGTCACAATGGGCCCTGGACACAAGGGGGGGTCCGCATAGTGTCACAATGGGTCCTGGGGACAAGTGGGGTCCCCAGGATGTCACAATAGGTCCTTGGGACAATGTGGGGTCCCCTGAATGTCACAATGGGCCCTGGGGACAATGTGGGGTCCTGGGATGTCACAATGGGCCCCCGTGACAAACGGGGGCCCCTGAATGTCACAATGGGCCCTGGGGACAATGGGGGGTCCTGGGACGTCACAATGGGTCCTGGGGACAAGGAGGGATCCCCAGGATGTCACAATGGGCCCTGGGGACAAAGGGGGTCCCCAGCATGTCACAATGGGCCCTGGGGACAAGGTAGTGCAGTGGATGTCACAATGGGCCCTGGGGACAAAGGGTGGTCCTGGGACATTTCAACGGGCCCTGGGGACAAAGGGTGTCCCCTGGATGTCACAATGGGCTCTGGGGACAAGGAGGGTCCCCAGGATGTCACAATGGGCCCTGGGGACAAAGAGCGTCCCCAGCATGTCACAATGGGCCCTGGGGACAAGGTAGTGCAGTGGATGTCACAATGGGCCCTGGGGACAATGGGGGGTGTCCCGGATGTGAGAATGAGTCCTGAGGACAAGGGGGGGTCCCCATGGTGTCACAATGGGTCCCCAAGTGACAAGGAGGGGTCCCCATGGTGTCACAATAGGCCCTGGGGACAAAGTGGGGTTCAAGAATGTCACAATGGGCCCTGGGGACAAAAGGGGTTGCCATGGTGCCACAATGGGCCCTGGGGTCAAAGGGGGTCCCCATGGTGCTACAATGGGCCCTGGGGACAAAGGGGGGTCCTGGGATGTCACAATGGGCCCTGGGGACAAAGGGGGTGTCCCCATGGTGCCACAACAGGCCCTGGGAGCAAGGGGATGGCCAGGATGTCACAATGGGTCCTGGGGAAAATGGGGGGTGCCCAGGATGTCACAATGGACCCTGAGGACAAGCGGGGGTCTCCATGGTGTCACAATGGGCCCCAGTGACAAAGGGGATCCCCTGAATGTCACAATCGGTCCTGGGGACATTGGGGGGTCCTGGGACCTCACAATGGGCCCTGAGGACAATGGTGGGTCCCCTGAAGGTCACAATGGGCCCTGGGGACAAAGGGGGGTCCGCAGAATGTCACAATGGGCACTGGGGACAAAGGGGGGGTCCCCATAGTGTCACAATGGGCCCAAGTGAAAAGGAGGGTCCCCACGGTGCCACGATGGGTCCTGGGGACAAGGGCGACCCCCAGATGTCACAATGGGCCCTGGGGACAATGGGGTTGCCCAGGATGTCACAATGGGCCCTGGGGACAATGGGAGTCCCCAAGGTGTCAGAACGAGCCCTGGGGTCAAAGTGGAATCCTGGAATGTCACAATGGCCCCCAGTGACAAAGAGGTTGCCAATGGTGCCACAATGGGCCCTGGGGACAAAAGGGGTCCCCAGGATTTCACAATAGCACTGGGGACAAAGGGGGGTCATGGGATGTCACAATGGGCCCTGGGGACAAGGGAGATCCCCATGGTGTCACAATAAGCCCTGGGGACAAAGTGGGGTCCTGGGATGTCACAATGGGCTCTGGGGACAAGGAGGGTCCCCAGGATGTCACAATGGGCCCTGGGGACAAAGGGGGGTCCTGGGATGTCACAATGGGCTCCAGTGACAAAGAGGGTCCTCATGGTGCCACAATGGGCCCTGGGGACAAAGGGGGTCCCCTGGATGTCACAATGGGCTCTGGGGACAAGGAGGGTCCCCAGGATGTCACAATGGGCCCTGGGGACAAAGAGCGTCCCCAGCATGTCACAATGGGCCCTGGGGACAAAGGGGGTCCCCACGGTATCAGAATGGGCCCTGGGGACAAAGGGGGGTCCCCTGAATGTCACAATGGGCCCTGGGGACAATGGGGGGTCCTGGGACGTCACAATGGGCCCTGGGGACAAGGGGGGGTCCCCAGGATGTCACAATGGGCCCTGGGGAAAAAGAGGGGTCCCCTGAATGTCACAATGGGCCCTGGGGACAAGGGGGTGCAGAGGATGTCACAATGGGCCCTGGGGACAATGGGGGGTCCTGGGACATCACAATGGGGCCTGAGGACAAGGAGGGATCCCCAGGATGTCACAATGGGCCCTGGGGACAATGGGGGGTCCTGGGACGTCACAATGGGCCCTGGGGACAAGGGGGGGTCCCCAGGATGTCACAATGGGCCCTGGGGACAAGGGGGTGCCGAGGATATCACAATGGGCCCTGGGGACAATGGGGGGTCCTGGGACGTCACAATGGGCCCTGGGGACAAGGGGGGGTCCCCAGGATCTCACAATGGGCCCTGGGGACAAAGAGGGGTCCCCTGAATGTCACAATGGGCCCTGGGGACAAGGGGGTGTAGAGGATGTCACAATGGGCCCTGGGGACAATGGGTTGTCCTGGGACATCACAATAGGCCCTGGGGACAAGGAGGGATCACCAGGATGTCACAATGGGCCCTGGAGACAATGGGGGGTCCTGGGACGTCACAATGGGCCCTGGGGACAAGGGTGGGTCCCCAGGATGTCACAATGGGCCTTGGGGACAAGGGGGTCCCGAGGATGTCACAATGGGCCCTGGGGACAATGGGGGGTCCTGGGATGTCACAATGGGCCCTAGGGACAATGTGGGGTCGCCAGGATGTCACAATGAAGTCTTGGGACAAAGGGGGTCCCCAGGATGTCACAATGGGGCCTGGAAACCAGGGGGGGTCCTGGGATGTCACAATGGGTCCCAGTGACAAAAGGGGTCCCTATGGTGCCACAATGGGCCCTGGGGACAAAGGGGGTCCCCTGGATGTCACAATGGACTCTGGGGACAAGGAGGGTCCCCAGGATGTCACAATGGGCCCTGGGGACAAAGGGGGTCCCCACGGTATCAGAATGGGCCCTGGGGACAAGGGGGTGTCCCCAGGATGTCACAATGGGCCCTGCGGACAAGGGTGGTACCCACGGTGTCACAATGGGCCCTGGGCACAAGGGGGGGTCCCCATAGTGTCACAATGGGTCCTGGGGACAAGTGGGGTCCCCAGGATGTCACAATGGGCCCTGGGGACAATGTGGGGTCCCCTGAATGTCACAATGGGCCCTGGGGACAAGGAGGGTCCCCAGGATGTCACAATGGGCCCTGGGGACAATGGGGGGTCCTTGGACCTCACAGTGGGCCCTGAGGACAATGGTGGGTCCCCTGAATATCAAAATGGGCCCTGGGGACAAACGGGGGTCCGCAGGATGTCACAATGGGCACTGGGGACAAAGGGGGTGTCCCCAGGATGTCACAGTGGGCCCTGGGGACAATGGCGGGTCCTGGGACGTCACAATGGGCCCTGGGGACAAGGGGGGGTCCCCTGGATGTCACAATGGGCCCTGGGGATAAGGAGGGATTCCCAGGATGTCACAATGGGCCCTGGGGACAAGGGGGGATTCCCAGGATGTCACAATGGGCCCTGGGGACAAGGGGGTGTCCCCAGGATGTCACAATGGGCCCTGCGGACAAGGGTGGTACCCACGGTGTCACAATGGGCACTGGGCACAAGGGGGGGTCCCTATAGTATCACAATGGGTCCTGGGGACAAGTGGGGTCCCCTGAAAGTCACAATGGGCCCTGGGGACAATGTGGGGTCCTGGGATGTCACAATGGGCCCCAGTGACAAACGGGGGCCCCTGAATGTCACAATGGGCCCTGGGGACAAGGGGGTGCAGAGGATGTCACAATGGGCCCTCCGGACAATGGGGGGTCCTGGGACATCACAATAGGCCCTGGGGACAAGGAGGGATCCCCAGGATGTCACAATGGGCCCTGGAGACAATGGTGGGTCATGGGACGTCACAATGGGCCCTGGGGACAAGGGTGGGTCCCCAGGATGTCACAATGGGCCTTGGGGACAAGGTGGTCCCGAGGATGTCACAATGGGCCCTGGGGACAATGGGTGGTCCTGGGATGTCACAACGGGCCCTAGGGACAATGTGGGGTCCCCAGGATGTCACAATGAAGTCTTGGGACAAAGGGGGTCCCCAGGATGTCACAATGGGGCCTGGAAACCAGGGGGGGTCCTGGGATGTCACAATGGGCCCCAGTGACAAAAGGGGTCCCTATGGTGCCACAATGGGCCCTGGGGACAAAGGGGGTCCCCTGGATGTCACAATGGACTCTGGGGACAAGGAGGGTCCCCAGGATGTCACAATGGGCCCTGGGGACAAAGGGGGTCCCCACGGTATCAGAATGGGCCCTGGGGACAAGGGGGTGTCCCCAGGATGTCACAATGGGCCCTGCGGACAAGGGTGGTACCCACGGTGTCACAATGGGCCCTGGGCACAAGGGGGGGTCCCCATAGTGTCACAATGGGTCCTGGGGACAAGTGGGGTCCCCAGGATGTCACAATGGGCCCTGGGGACAATGTGGGGTCCCCTGAATGTCACAATGGGCCCTGGGGACAAGGGGGTGCCGAGGATGTCACAATGGGCCCTGGGGACAATGGGGGGTCCTGGGACCTCACAGTGGGCCCTGAGGACAATGGTGGGTCCCCTGAATGTCAAAATGGGCCCTGGGGACAAAGAGGGGTCCGCAGGATGTCACAATGGGCACTGGGGACAAAGGGGGTGTCCCCAGGATGTCACAGTGGGCCCTGGGGACAATGGCGGGTCCTGGGACGTCACAATGGGCCCTGGGGACAAGGGGGGGTCCCCTGGATGTCACAATGGGCCCTGGGGATAAGGAGGGATTCCCAGGATGTCACAATGGGCCCTGGGGACAAGGGGGGATTCCCAGGATGTCACAATGGGCCCTGGGGACAAGGGTGGTACCCACGGTGTCACAATGGGCACTGGGCACAAGGGGGGGTCCCTATAGTATCACAATGGGTCCTGGGGACAAGTGGGGTCCCCTGAAAGTCACAATGGGCCCTGGGGACAAGGGGGGGTCCCCAGGATGTCACAATGGGCCCTGGGGACAAGGGGGTGCAGAGGATGTCACAATGGGCCCTGGGGACAATGGGGGGTCCTGGGACATCACAATGGGCCCTGGGGACAAGGAGGGATCCCCAGGATGTCACAATGGGCCCTGGGGACAATGGGGGGTCCTGGGACGTCACAATGGGCCCTGGGGACAAGGGGGGGTCCCCAGGATGTCACAATGGGCCCTGAGGACAAGGGCGTGCTGAGGGTGTCACAATGGGCCCTGGAGACAATGGGGGGTCCTGGGATGTCACAATGGGCCCTGGGGACAAGGGGGGGTCCCCAGGAAGTCACAATGGGCCTTGGGAACAAGGGGGTCCCCCAGATATCACAATGGGCCCTGGGGACAATGTAAGGTCCTGGCCTGTCACAATGGACCCTGAGGACAAGGGGGGACCCCAGGATGTCACAATGAAGTCTTGGGACAAAGGGGGTCCCCAGGATGTCACAATGGGCCCTGGGGACAAAGGGGGTCCCCACGGTGTCAGAATGGGCCCTGGGGACAAGGGGGGTCCCCTGAATATCACAATGGGCCATGGGGACAATGGGGGGTCCTGGGATGTCACAATGAGCCCTGGGGACAAGGGTGGTACCCACGGTGTCACAATGGGCCCTGGGCAAAAGGGGGGGTCCCCATAGTGTCACAATGGACCCTGGGGACAAGGGGGTGCCGAGGATGTCACAATGGGCCCTCGGGACAATGGGGGGTCCTGGGACCTCACAATGGGCCCTGACGACAATGGTGGGTCCCCTGAATGTCAAAATGGGCCCTGGGGACAAAGGGGGGTCCGCAGGATGTCACAATGGGCACTGGGGATAAAGGGGGGGTCCCCAAGGTGTCACAATGGGCCCAAGTGACAAGGAGGGTCCCCACGGTGCCACGATGGGTCCTGGGGACAAGGGCGTCCCCCAGATGTCACAATGGGCCCTGGGGACAATGGGGTTGCCCAGGATGTCACAATGGGCCCTGGGGACAATGGGAGTCCCCAAGGTGTCAGAACGAGCCCTGGGGACAAAGTGGAATCCTGGAATGTCACAATGGCCCCCAGTGACAAAGGGGTTCCCCATGGTGCCACAATGGGCCCTGGGGACAAAAGGGGTCCCCAGGATTTCACAATAGCACTGGGGATAAAGGGGGGTCATGGGATGTCACAATGGGCCCTGGGGACAAGGGAGATCCCCATGGTGTCACAATAAGCCCTGGGGACAAAGTGGGGTCCTGGGATGTCACAATGGGCCCCAGTGACAAACAGGGTCTCCATGGTGCCACAATGGGCCGTGGGGACAAATGGGGTCCCCAGGATGTCACAATGAACCCTGGGGACAAAGGGTGGTCCTGGGACATTTCAACGGGCCCTGGGGACAAGGGGGGGACCCCAGGATGTCACAATGGGCCCTGGGGACAAAGGGGGGTCCCCATGGTTTCACAATGGGCCCTGGGGACAAGGGGGTCTCCCAGATATCGCAATGGGCCCTGGGGACAAAGTAAGTTCCTGGGCTGTCACAGTGGACCATGAGGACAAGGTGGGTCCCCCGGATGTCACAATGGGCCCTTGGGACCAGGGTGGGTCCTGGGATGTCACAATGGGCCCCAGTGACAAAGAGGGTCCTCATGGTGCCACAATGGGCCCTGGGGACAAAGGGGGTCCCCTGGATGTCACAATGGGCTCTGGGGACAAAGGGGGGTGTCGACGGTGTCAAAATGGGCACTGGGGACAAAGGGCGTCCCCAGGATGTCACCATGGGCCCTGGGGACAACAGGGGGTCCTGGGATGTCACAATGAGCCCTGCGGACAAGGGGGGTACCCACGGTGTCACAATGGGCCCTGGACACAAGGGGGGGTCCGCATAGTGTCACAATGGGTCCTGGGGACAAGTGGGGTCCCCAGGATGTCACAATAGGTCCTGGGGACAATGTGGGGTCCCCTGAATGTCACAATGGGCCCTGGGGACAATGTGGGGTCCTGGGATGTCACAATGGGCCCCCGTGACAAACGGGGGCCCCTGAATGTCACAATGGGCCCTGGGGACAATGGGGGGTCCTGGGACGTCACAATGGGTAATGGGAACAAGGAGGGATCCCCAGGATGTCACAATGGGCCCTGGGGACAATGGCGGGTCCTGGGACGTCACAATGGGCCCTGGGGACAAGGGGGGGTCCCCAGGATGTCACAATGGGCCCTGGGGACAAAGAGGGGTCCCCTGAATGTCACAATGGGCCCTGGGCACAAGGGGGTGCCGAGGATGTCACAATGGGCCCTGGGGACAATGGAGGGTCCTGGGACCTCACAATGGGCCCTGAGGACAATGGTGGGTCCCCTGAATGTCACAATGGGCCCTGGGGACAAAGGGGGGTCCGCAGGATGTCACAATGGGCACTGGGGACAAAGGGGGGCGTCCCCATGGTGTCACAATGGGCTCAAGTGACAAGGAGGGTCCCCACGGTGCCACGATGGGTCCTGGGGACAAGGGCGTCCCCCAGATGTCACAATGGGCCCTGGGGACAATGGGGTTGCCCAGGATGTCACAATGGGCCCTGGGGACAATGGGAGTCCCCAAGGTGTCAGAACGAGCCCTGGGGACAAAGTGGAATCCTGGAATGTCACAATGGCCCCCAGTGACAAAGGGGTTCCCCATGGTGTCATAATAGGCCCTGGGGACAAAAGGGGTCCCCAGGATTTCACAATAGCACTGGGGATAAAGGGGGGTCATGGGATGTCACAATGGGCTCCAGTGACAAAGAGGGTCCTCATGGTGCCACAATGGGCCCTGGGGACAAAGGGGGTCCCCTGGATGTCACAATGGGCTCTGGGGACAAGGAGGGTCCCCAGGATGTCACAATGGGCCCTGGGGACAAACAGCGTCCCCAGCATGTCACAATGGGCCCTGGGGACAAAGGGGGTCCCCACGGTATCAGAATGGGCCCTGGGGACAAAGGGGGGTCCCCTGAATGTCACAATGGACCGTGGGGACAATGGGGGGTCCTGGGACGTCACAATGGGCCCTTGGGACAAGGGGGGGTCCCTAGGATGTCACAATGGGCCCTGGGGACAAGGTAGTGCAGTGGATGTCACAATGGGCCCTGGGGACAATGGGGGGTGTCCAGGATGTGAGAATGAGTCCTGAGGACAATGGGGGGTCCCCATGGTGTCACAATGGGTCCCCAGTGACAAGGAGGGGTCCCCATGGTGTCACAATAGGCCCTGGGGACAAAGTGGGGTCCAAGAATGTCACAATGGGCCCTGGGGACAAAAGGGGTTGCCATGGTGCCACAATGGGCCCTGGGGTCAAAGGGGGTCCCCATGGTGCTACAATGGGCCCTGGGGACAAAGGGGGGTCCTGGGATGTCACAATGGGCCCTGGGGACAAAGGGGGTGTCCCCATGGTGCCACAACAGGCCCTGGGAGCAAGGGGATGGCCAGGATGTCACAATGTGTCCTGGGGAAAATGGGGGGTGCCCAGGATGTCACAATGGACCCTGAGGACAAGCGGGGGTCTCCATGGTGTCACAATGGGCCCCAGTGACAAAGGGGATCCCCTGAATGTCACAATCGGTCCTGGGGACAATGGGGGGTCCTGGGACCTCACAATGGGCCCTGAGGACAATGGTGGGTCCCCTGAAGATCACAATGGGCCCTGGGGACAAAGGGGGGTCCGCAGAATGTCACAATGGGCACTGGGGACAAAGGGGGGGTCCCCATAGTGTCACAATGGGCCCAAGTGACAAGGAGGGTCCCCACGGTGCCACGATGGGTCCTGGGGACAAGGGCGTCCCCCAGATGTCACAATGGGCCCTGGGGACAATGGGGTTGCCCAGGATGTCACAATGGGCCCTGGGGACAATGGGAGTCCCCAAGGTGTCAGAACGAGCCCTGGGGTCAAAGTGGAATCCTGGAATGTCACAATGGCCCCCAGTGACAAAGAGGTTGCCAATGGTGCCACAATGGGCCGTGGGGACAAAAGGGGTCCCCAGGATTTCACAATAGCACTGGGGACAAAGGGGGGTCATGGGATGTCACAATGGGCCCTGGGGACAAGGGAGATCCCCATGGTGTCACAATAAGCCCTGGGGACAAAGTGGGGTCCTGGGATGTCACAATGGGCTCTAGGGACAAGGAGGGTCCCCAGGATGTCACAATGGGCCCTGGGGACAAAGGGGGGTCCTGGGATGTCACAATGGGCTCCAGTGACAAAGAGGGTCCTCATGGTGCCAAAATGGGCCCTGGGGACAAAGGGGGTCCCCTGGATGTCACAATGGGCTCTGGGGACAAGGAGGGTCCCCAGGATGTCACAATGGGCCCTGGGGACAAAGAGCGTCCCCAGCATGTCACAATGGGCCCTGGGGACAAAGGGGGTCCCCACGGTATCAGAATGGGCCCTGGGGACAAAGGGGGGTCCCCTGAATGTCACAATGGGCCCTGGGGACAATGGGGGGTCCTGGGACGTCACAATGGGCCCTGGGGACAAGGGGGGGTCCCCAGGATGTCACAATGGGCCCTGGGGAAAAAGAGGGGTCCCCTGAATGTCACAATGGGCCCTGGGGACAAGGGGGTGCAGAGGATGTCACAATGGGCCCTGGGGACAATGGGGGGTCCTGGGACATCACAATGGGGCCTGAGGACAAGGAGGGATCCCCAGGATGTCACAATGGGCCCTGGGGACAATGGGGGGTCCTGGGACGTCACAATTGGCCCTGGGGACAAGGGGGGGTCCCCAGGATGTCACAATGGGCCCTGGGGACAAGGGGGTGCCGAGGATATCACAATGGGCCCTGGGGACAATGGGGGGTCCTGGGATGTCACAATGGGCCCTGGGGACAAGGGGGGGTCCCCAGGATCTCACAATGGGCCCTGGGGACAAAGAGGGGTCCCCTGAATGTCACAATGGGCCCTGGGGACAAGGGGGTGCAGAGGATGTCACAATGGGCCCTGGGGACAATGGGGGGTCCTGGGACATCACAATAGGCCCTGGGGACAAGGAGGGATCCCCAGGATGTCACAATGGGCCCTGGAGACAATGGGGGGTCCTGGGACGTCACAATGGGCCCTGGGGACAAGGGTGGGTCCCCAGGATGTCACAATGGGCCTTGGGGACAAGGGGGTCCCGAGGATGTCACAATGGGCCCTGGGGACAATGGGGGGTCCTGGGATGTCACAATGGGCCCTAGGGACAATGTGGGGTCCCCAGGATGTCACAATGAAGTCTTGGGACAAAGGGGGTCCCCAGGATGTCACAATGGGGCCTGGAAACCAGGGGGGGTCCTGGGATGTCACAATGGGCCCCAGTGACAAAAGGGGTCCCTATGGTGCCACAATGGGCCCTGGGGACAAAGGGGGTCCCCTGGATGTCACAATGGACTCTGGGGACAAGGAGGGTCCCCAGGATGTCACAATGGGCCCTGGGGACAAAGGGGGTCCCCACGGTATCAGAATGGGCCCTGGGGACAAGGGGGTGTCCCCAGGATGTCACAATGGGCCCTGGGCACAAGGGTGGTACCCACGGTGTCACAATAGGCCCTGGGCACAAGGGGGGGTCCCCATAGTGTCACAATGGGTCCTGGGGACAATGTGGGGTCCCCAGGATGTCACAATGGGCCCTGGGGACAATGTGGGGTCCCCTGAATGTCACAATGGGCCCTGGGGACAAGGGGGTGCCGAGGATGTCACAATGGGCCCTGGGGACAATGTGGGGTCCTGGGACATCACAGTGGGCCCTGAGGACAATGGTGGGTCCCCTGAATGTCAAAATGGGCCCTGGGGACAAAGGGGGGTCCGCAGGATGTCACAATGGGCACTGGGGACAAAGGGGGTGTCCCCAGGATGTTACAGTGGGCCCTGGGGACAATGGCGGGTCCTGGGACGTCACAATGGGCCCTGGGGACAAGGGGGGGTCCCCTGGATGTCACAATGGGCCCTGGGGATAAGGAGGGATTCCCAGGATGTCACAATGGGCCCTGGGGACAAGGGGGGATTCCCAGGATGTCACAATGGGCCCTGGGGACAAGGGGGTGTCCCCAGGATGTCACAATGGGCCCTGCGAACAAGGGTGGTACGCACGGTGTCACAATGGGCACTGGGCACAAGGGGGGGTCCCTATAGTATCACAATGGGCCCCAGTGACAAACGGGGGCCCCTGAATGTCACAATGGGCCCTGGGGACAATGGGGGGTCCTGGGATGTCACAATGGGCCCTGGGGACAAGGGGGTGCAGAGGATGTCACAATGGGCCCTGGGGACAATGGGGGGTCCTGGGACATCACAATAGGCCCTGGGGACAAGGAGGGATCCCCAGGATGTCACAATGGGCCCTGGAGACAATGGGGGGTCCTGGGACGTCACAATGGGCCCTGGGGACAAGGGTGGGTCCCCAGGATGTCAATATGGGCCTTGGGGACAAGGGGGTCCCGAGGATGTCACAATGGGCCCTGGGGACAATGGGGGGTCCTGGGATGTCACAATAGGCCCTGGGGACAAGGAGGGATCCCCAGGATGTCACAATGGGCCCTGGAGACAATGGGGGGTCCTGGGACGTCACAATGGGCCCTGGGGACAAGGGTGGGTCCCCAGGATGTCACAATGGGCCTTGGGGACAAGGGGGTCCCGAGGATGTCACAATGGGCCCTGGGGACAATGGGGGGTCCTGGGATGTCACAATGGGTCCTGGGGACAAGGTGGGGTCCCCAGGATGTCACAATGGGTACTGGAGACAAAGAGGGGGTCCCCATGGTGTCACAATGGGCCCAAGTGACAAGGAGGGTCCCCACAGTGCCACGATGGGTCCTGGGGACAAGGGCGTTCCCCAGATGTCACAGTGGGCCCTGGGGACAAAAGGGGTCCCCAGGATTTCACAATAGCACTGGGGATAAAGGGGGGTCATGGGATGTCACAATGGGCCCTGGGGACAAGGGAGATCCCCATGGTGTCACAATAAGCCCTGGGGACAAAGTGGGGTCCTGGGATGTCACAATGGGCCCAGTGACAAAAGGTGGTCCCCTGAATGTTACAATGGGTCCTGAGGACAGTGGGGGGTCCTGGACGTCACAATGGGCCCTGGGGACAAGGAGGGATCCCCAGGATGTCCACAATGGGCCCTGGGGACAAGGGGGGGTCCCCAGGATGTCACAATGGGCCCTGGGGACAACGGGGCGTCCTAGACGTCACAATGGGCCCCTGGGGCCAAGCAGGGATCCCAGGATGTCACAATGGGCCCCTGGGGACAAGGGGGGGGTCCCCAGGATGTCACAATGGGCTCTGGGGACAACGGGGGGTCCTAAGACGTCACAATGGGCCCTGGGGCCAAGCAGGGATCCCCAGGATGTCACAATGGGCCCTGGACACAATGGGGGGTCCTGGGATGTCACAATGGGCCCCGTTGACAAGGGGGCATCCCCAGGATGTCAAAATGCGCCCTGGGGCCCAGGGGGTCCTGCGATGTCACAATGGGCCCTGGGACAAAGGGGGTCCCCTGGATGTCACAATGGACTCTGGGGACAAAGGGGATCCCCACGGTATCAGAATGGGCCCTGGGGAAAAAGGGGGGTCCTGGGATGTCACAATGAGCCCTGCGGACAAGGGTGGTACCACGGTGTCACAATGGGCCCTGGGCACAAGGGGGGGGTCCCCATAGTGTCAGCAATGGGTCCTGGGGACAAGTGGGTCCCCAGGATGTGACAATGTGTCCTGGGGACAATGTGGGGGTCCTGGGATGTCACAATGGGGCCCCAGTGACAAAGGGGCCCCCTGAATGTCACAATGGGTCCTGGGAACAATCGGGGGTCCTGGGACGTCACAATGGGCCCTGGGGACAAGGAGGGATCCCCAGGATGTCACAATGGGCCCTGGGGACAATGGGGGGTCCTGGGACGTCACAATGGGCCCAGTGACAAGGGGGGGTCCCGAGGATGTCACAGTGTGCCCTGGGTACAAAGAGGCGTCCCCGGAATGTCAAAATCGGCCTGGGGACAAAGGGCGGTCCTCCAGGATATCACAATGGGCCCATGGGGACAAAGGGTGGTCGCCAGGATATCACAATGGGCTCTGGTGACAATGGGGTCCCCAGGATGTCACAATGGGCCCTGGGGACAAGTGGGGGTCCCCTGAATTTCACAATGGGCCCCTGGGGACAAAGAGGGCTCCCCAGCATATCACAATGGCCCTGGGGACAATGGGGGGGCCCTGGGACGTCACAATGGGCCCTGGGGACAAGGGGGGTCCCCAGGATGTCACAATGGGCTCTGGGGACAAGGAGGGTCCCCAGCATGTCACTATGGGCCCTGGGACAAAGGGGGGGTCCCCAGGATGTCACAATGTGCGCTGGGGACAAAGAGAGTCCCCAGCATGTCACAATGGGCCCTGGGGACAAAGGGGGTCCCCGACGGTATCAGAATGGGTCCTGGGGACAAGGGGGGGTCCCCTGAATATCACAATAGGTCCTGGGGACAATGGGGGGTCCTGGGACGCAACAATGGGCCCTGGGGAAAAGGAGGGATCCCAGGATGTCACAATGGGCCCTGGGGACAATGGGGGGTCCTGGGACGTCACGAATGGGCCCTGGGGACAAGGGGGGGTCCCAGGATGTCACAATGGGCCCTGGGGACAAAGAGGGGTCCCTGAATGTCACAATGGGCCCTGAGGGACAAGGGGGTGCAGAGGATGTCACAATGGGCCCTGGGGACAATGGGGGGTCCTGGGACATCACAATGGGCCCTGGGGACAAGGAGGGATCCCCAGGATGTCACAATGGGCCCTGGGGACAATGGGGGGTCCTGGACGTCACAATGGGCCCTGGGGACAAGGAGGGTCCCCAGGATGTCACAATGGGCCCTGGGGACAAGGGCGTGCCGAGGATGTCACAATGGGCCCTGGAGACAATGGGGGGTCCTGGATGTCACAATGGGCCCTGGGGACAAGGGGGGGGTCCCCAGGAAGTCACAATGGGCCTTGGGAACAAGGGGGTCCCCCAGATATCACAATGGGCCCTGGGGACAATGTAAGGTCCTGGCCTGTCACAATGGACCCTGAGGACAAGGGGGGACCCCAGGATGTCACAATGAAGTCTTGGGACAAAGGGGGTCCCCAGGATGTCACAATGGGCCCTGGGGACAAAGGGGGTCCCCACGGTGTCAGAATGGGCCCTGGGGACAAGGGGGGTCCCCTGAATATCACAATGGGCCATGGGACAATGGGGGGTCCTGGGATGTCACAATGAGCCCTGGGGACAAGGGTGGTACCCACGGTGTCACAATGGGCCCTGGGCAAAAGGGGGGGTCCCCATAGTGTCACAATGGACCCTGGGGAAAAGGGGGTGCCGAGTATGTCACAATGGGCCCTGGGGACAATGGGGGGTCCTGGGACCTCACAATGGGCCCTGAGGACAATGGTGGGTCCCCTGAATGTCAAAATGGGCCCTGGGGACAAAGGGGGGTCCGCAGGATGTCACAATGGGCACTGGGGATAAAGGGGGGGTCCCCAAGGTGTCACAATGGGCCCAAGTGACAAGGAGGGTCCCCACGGTGCCACGATGGGTCCTGGGGACAAGGGCGTCCCCCAGATGTCACAATGGGCCCTGGGGACAATGGGGTTGCCCAGGATGTCACAATGGGCCCTGGGGACAATGGGAGTCCCCAAGGTGTCAGAACGAGCCCTGGGGACAAAGTGGAATCCTGGATGTCACAATGACCCCCAGTGACAAAGGGGTTCCCCATGTGCCACAATGGGCCCTGGGGACAAAAAGGGGTCCCCAGGATTTCACAATAGCACTGGGGATAAAGGGGGGTCATGGGATTGTCACAATGGGCCCTGGGGACAAGGAGATCCCCCATGGTGTCACAATAAGCCCTGGGGACAAAGTGGGGTCCTGGGATGTCACAATGGCTCTGGGACAAGGAGGGTCCCCAGGATGTCACAATGGGCCCTGGGGACAAAGGGGGTCCTGGGATGTCACAATGGGCTCCAGTGAACAAAGAGGGTCCTCATGGTGCCACAATGGGCCCTGGGGACAAAGGGGTCCCCTGGATGTCACAATGGGCTCTGTGGACAAGGAGGGTCCCCAGGATGTCACAATGGGCCCTGGGGACAAAGAGCGTCCCCAGCATGTCACAATGGGCCCTGGGGACAAAGGGGGTCCCCACGTATCAGAATGGGCCCTGGGGACAAAGGGGGGTCCCCTGAATGTCACAATGGGCCCTGGGGACAATGGGGGGCCCTGGACGTCACAATGGGCCCTGGGGACAAGGAGGGATCCCCAGGATGTCACAATGGGCCGTGGGGACAAAGAGGCGTCCCCTGAATGTCACAATGGGCCCTGGGACAAGGGGGTGCCGAGGATGTCACAATGGGCCCTGGGGACAAGGGAGATCCCCATGGTGTCACAATAAGCCCTGGGGACAAAGTGGGGTCCTGGGATGTCACAATGGGCCCTGGGGACACAGGTGGTCCCCAGGATGTCACAATGGGCCCTGGGGACAAAGTGGGGTCCTAAGATGTCACAATGGGCACTGGGGACAAAGGGGGTCCCCATGGTGTCACAATCGGCCTTGAGGACAATGGGGTCTCCCCAGGATGTCACAATGGGCCTTGGGGACAAAGGGGTGTCCCCTGAATGTGCATAATGGGCCTGGGGACAAAGGGTGGTCGCCAGGATGTCTCAGTGGGCCCTGGGGACAATGGGGTGTCCTGGGATGTCACAATGGGCCCCAGTGACAAATGGGGTCTCACGGTGTCACAATGGGCCCTGGGGATAAAGGGGGTTCTCCAGGATGTCACAATGGGCCCAAGTGATGAGTCCCCACAGTGCCACTATGGGCCCCTGGAGACAAGGGGGTCCCACGGATGTCACAATGGGCCCTGGGGACAAGGGGGTCCCAGGATGTCACGATGGGGCCTGGGGGACAACGAGGGGTCCTGGGACGTCACAATGAGCCCTGGGGAAAAAGGGTGGTCCCATGATGTCACAATGGGCACTGGAGACAGTGGGGGGTCCTGGGATGTCACAATGGGCCCTGGGGACAAAGTAAGGTCCTCGGCTGTCACAATGAGCCCTGAGGACAAGGGGGGTTCCCAGAATTTCACAATGAGCACTGGGGACAAAGTGGGGTCCTGGGATGTCAAAATGGGCCTGGGGACAAAGGGGGTCCCTTAATTGTCACAATGGGCCCTGGGGACAAGGGGGGTCCCTTAATTGTCACAATGGGCCCTGGGGACAAAGTGGGGTCCTGGAATGTCACAATGGCCCAGAGGACAAAGGGGGTCCCCATGGTGCCACAGTGGCCCTGGGGACAAAGGGGGTCCTGAGACGTCACAATGGGCCCTGGGAAAAGGCGGGGTCCCCACGGTGTCACAATGGGCCCTGGGGACAGAATGGGGGGTCCTGGGATGTCACAATGGGCCCCAGTGACAAAGGGGGTCCCCATGGGCGACAACGAGCTCTGGGGATAAAGGGGGTCTCCAGGATGTCACAATGGGCCCTGGGGACAAAGGAAGTCCCCAGAATGCCACAATGGGTCCTGGAAAGAAGTGGGGTCCCCACCGTGTCACAATGGGCCTTGGGGACAAAGGGGGGTCCCCAGGATGTCACAATGGGCCCGGGACAAAGGGGTCCCCAGGATGTCACAATGGGTACTGGGACAAAGGCGGGGTCCCCATGGTGTCACAATGGACCCAAGTGACAGGACGAGTCCCGCGGTACCACTATGGGCCCTGGAGACCAGGGGGTTCCCCGGATTTCACAATGGGCCCTGGGGACTAGGGGGGGGGGGTTCCCTCGGTGCCACGATGGGGCCCTGGGGACAAGGGGGTCCCCAGGATGTCACATTGGGCCCTGAGGACAAGGGCCCTGAGGACAAATTGGGGTTCTGGGATGTCACAATGGGCCCTGGGGACAAAGGGGGTGTCCATGGTGCCACAATGGGCCCAGGGGACAAAGAGGGGTCCCCAGAATGTCACAATGGGCCCTGGGGACATTTGGGGTCCTCAGAATGTCACAATGGGCCGTGGGAACAATAGGGGGTCCTGGGACGTCACAATGGGCCCTGGAGTAAAGGGGGGTCCCCAGGATGTCACAATAGGCCCTGGGGACAAAGAGGAGTCCCCTGAATGTCATAATGGGCCCTGAGGACAAGGAGGGTCTCCACGGTGTCATAATGGGCCCTGGGGACAATGGGGGGTCCTGGGATGTCACAATAGGCCCTGGGGACAAAGAGGAGTCCCCTGAATGTCATAATGGGCCCTGAGGACAAGGAGGGTCTCCACGGTGTCACAATGGGCCCTGGGGACAATGGGGGGTCCTGGGATGTCACAATAGGCCCTGGGGACAAAGGGGGTCCCCATGATTTCACAATGGGCCCAGGGGACAATGGGGCATCCTGGGACGTCACAATGGGCCCTGGGGACAAAGGGGGTCTCCATGGTGTCACAACGGCCCTGGGGATAAAGGGGGACCCCAGGATGTGTATAATGGGGCCTGGGGACAATGGGGGGTCCTGGGATGTCACAATGGGCTCTGGGGACAATAGGGGGTCCTGGGACGTCACAATGGGCCCTGGAGAAAAGGGGGGGTCCTGGCATGTCACAATAGGCCCTGGGGACAAAGGGGGTCTTCAGGATGTCACAATGGGCCCGGGGGACAAAGGGGGTCCCCAGGATGTCACAATAGGCCCTGGGGAAAAAGAGGGCTCCCCAGGATATCACAATGGGCCCTGGGGACAAAGAGGGGTCCACAGGATGTGCACAATGGGCCCTGGGGACAAAGGGGGCTCCCCAGCATATCACAATGGGCTCTGGTGACATAGGGGTCCCCAAGATGTCACAACGGGTCCTGGGGACAAGGGGGGTCCCAAGGATGTCACAATGGGCACTGGAGACAAAGGGGGGGTCCCCACGGTGCCACGATGGGCCCTGGGGACAAGGGGGTCCCCAGGATGTAACAATGTGCCCTTGGGACAATGGGGGCTCCTGCGATGTCACAATGGGCCCTGGGGACAAAGGGAGGCCCCAGGATGTCACAATGGACCCTGGGGACAAAAGGGGTCCCCGGGATGTCACAATGGGCCCAGGGGACAACGAAGCATCCTGGGATGCCACAATGGGCCCGGGGAAAAAGGGGGGTCCCCAGGTTGTTCACAATGGGCCCTGGGGACAATGGGGGTCCTGGGATGTCACAATGAACCCTAGGGACAAAGGGGGTCCCCAGGATGTCACAATGGGCCCTGGGGATAAAGGGGACTCCCCAGGATGTCACAATAGGCCCTGGGGACAAAGGGGGTCCCCAGGATGTCACAACGGGCCCTGGGTACAAGGGGGGTCTCACCCTGTCACAATGAGCACTGGGGACAAAGGGGGTCCCCAGGATGTCACAATGGGCACTGGAGACAAAGGGGGGGTCTCCACGGTGCCACAATGGGCCCTGGGGACAAGAGGGTCCCCACGGTTTCACAATGGGCCCTGGGGACAAGGGGGATCCCCGCCCTGTCACAATGGGCCCTGGGGCCAAAGGGATCCCCAGGATGTCACAATGGGCCCTGGGGACTGCGGGGGGTACTAGGATGTCACAATGGGTCTTGGGGACAAAGGGGGTACCCAGGATGTCACAATGGGCCCTGGGGACAATGGGGGGTCCCTTGAAGGTCACAATGGGCCCATGGGACAAAGAGGGTGCCCACGGTGTCACAGTGGGCCCTGGCGACAAAGGGGGATCCCCAGGATGTCACAATGGGCCCCGGCGACAAAGTAAAATCCTGGAATGTCACAATGGTCCCCAGTGACAAAGGCGCTCCCCATGGTGCCACAATGGGCCCTGGGGACAAAGTGGGTCCCCAGGATTTCACAATGAGCACTGGGGACAAAGGGGGGTCCCAGGATGTCACAATGGCCCCTGGGGACAAGGGGGGGTTCCCATGGAGTCACATTGGGTCCTGGGGACAACGAGGCGTCCTGGGACGTCACAATGGGACTTGGGGACAAAGGGGGTCTTCCACAGTCTCACAATGGGCCCTAGAGACAAGGGGAGATCCCCAGGATGACACAATAGGCCCTGGGGACAAAGAGGAGTCCCCCTAAATGTCACAATGGGCCCTGGGGACAAGGGGGGTCCCCATGGTATCACAATAAGCCCTGGGGACAAAGTGGGGTCCTGGGATGTCACAACTGGCCCCAGTGACAAAGGGTGTCCCCATGGTGCCACAATGGGCCCTGGGGACAAAGAGGGTCCCCAGGATGTCACAATGGGCTTTGGGGACAAGGCGGGGTCCCCAGGATGTCACAATGGGGTCTTGGGACAAAGGGGGTCCCCAGGATGTCACAATGGTCCCTGGGGACAATGGGGGGTCCTGGGACATCACAGTGGGCCCTGGGGACAAAGGCGGTCCCAGGGTGTCACAATAAGCCATGGGGACAAGGGGGGTCCCCAGGATGTCAGAATGGGCCCTGGGGACAACGCGGGGTCCTGGGATGTCACAATGGGCCACGGGGACAAAGGCGATCCCCATGGTGTCACAATGGGCCCTGGGGACAAGGGGGTCCCCAGGATGTCACAATGGGCTCATGGGATAAAGGGGGTACCCACGGTGTCACTATAGGCCCTGGGGACAATGGGGGGTCCCCACGGTGCCACGATGGGTCGTGTGGACAAGGGGGTCCCCAGGATGTTCACAACGGGCCCTGAGGACAAAGGGGGTCCCCACGGTGTCACAATGGTTCCCTGGGGACAACTTGGGGTCCTGGGATGTCACAATGGGCCCTGGGGACAAAGGCGGTCCCCAGGATGTCACAATAAGCCCTGGGGACAAGGGGGGTCCCCAGGATGTCACAATGGGCACTGGGGACAAAGGGGGTACCCACGGTGTCACTATAGGCCCTGGGGACAACGGGGGGTCCCCACGGTGCCACGATGGGCCCTGGGGACAAGGGGGTCCCCAGGATGTTCACAATGGGCCCTGGAGACAATGGGGTGTCCCCAGGATGTCACAATGGGCCCTGGGGACAAAGAGGGTCCCCAGGATGTCACAATCGGCCCTGGGCACAAAGGGGGGTGCACATGGTGTCAAAATGGGCCCTGGGGACAAAGGGCGTCCCCAGGATGTCACAGTGGGCCCTGGGGACAAAGTGGTCCCCATGGTATCAGAATGGGCCCTGGGGACAAAGAGGGGTGCCCTGAATGTCACAATGGGCCCTGAGGACAAAGGGGGGTCCCCAGGATGTCGCAATGGGCCTTGGGGACAATGGGGGGTCCTAGGATGTCACAATGCGCCTGAGTGACAAATGGGGTCTCCATGGTGTCACAATGGGACCTGAAGACAAAGGGGGTCCCCTGAATGTCACAATGGGCCCTGAGGACAATGGGGGTTCCTGGAACGTCACAATGGGCCCTGGGGAGAAAGGGAGGTCCCCAGGATGTCACAATGGGCCCTGGAGACAATTGGGGGTTTTGGGATGTCTCGATGGGCTCTGACGACAAGGGGAGGTGCCCATGGTGTCACAATGGGTCCTCAGTGACAAGGGGGGTCCCTATAGTGTCACAATGGGCTCTGCAGACAATGGGGGGTCCTGGGATGTCACAATGGGCACCAGTGACAAAGGGGGTCGTCATGGTGCCACAATGGGCCCTGGGGAGTAAGTGGGGTCCTGGGATGTCACAATGGGTCCTGGGGACAAAGGGTGATCCTTTGATGTCACAAGGGGCCCTGGAGGCAAGGGGGTCCCCAGGATGTTACAATGGGCCCTGGGCACAAAGGGGGGTCCCCATAGTGTCACAATGGGTCCCCAGTGACAAGGGGGTCCCCACGGTGCCACGATGGGCCCTGGGGACAAGAGGGGGTCCCCATGGTGTCACAATGGACCCTGGGGTCAAAGGGGGTTCCCAGGACATCACAATGGGCTCTGGGGACAATGGGGATCCTGGGACATCACAATGAGCCCTGGGGACAAGGGGGGGTCCTGGGACGTCACAATGGGTCCTGGGGACAAAGCGGTTCCCCAGGATGTCACAATGGGCCCCGGGGACAAAGCAGGGTCCTGGGACGTCACAATGGGCCCTGGAGACAAAGGGATTCCCCAGGATGTCACAATGGGCCCTGGGGACAAAGGGGGTCCCCACAGTGTCACAATGGTCCCTGGGGACAAAGGAGATCCCCACAGTGTCACAATGGGCCCAGGGGACAAAAGGGGGACCCCAGGATGTCACAATGGGCCCAGGGGACAATGGGGGGTCCTGGGACGTTATAATGGGCCCTCGGGAAAAAGGGGGTCCACATGGTGCCACAATGGGCCCTGGGGACAACGGGGGTCCCAGGATGCCACAATGGACACTGGGGACAAGGGGGTCCCCAGGATGTCACAATGGGCCCTGGGGACAACGGTGGCTCCTGGGATGTCACAATGGGCCCTGGGGACACAGGTGGTCCCCAGGATGTCACAATGGGCCCTGGGGACAAAGTGGGGTCCTAAGATGTCACAATGGGCACTGGGGACAAAGGGGGTCCCCATGGTGCCACAATGGGCCTTGGGGACAATGGGGTCTCCCCAGGATGTCACAATGGGCCTTGGGGACAAAGGGGTGTCCCCTGAATGTGCATAATGGGCCCTGAAGACAAAGGGTGGTCGCCGGGATGTCTCAGTGGGCCCTGGGGACAATGGGGTGTCCTGGGATGTCACAATGGGCCCCAGTGACAAATGGGGTCTCCACGGTGTCACAATGGGCCCTGGAGTAAAGGGGCGTCCCCAGGATGTCACAATAGTCCCTGGGGACAAAGAGGAGTCCCCTGAATGTCATAATGGGCCCTGAGGACAAGGAGGGTCTCCACGGTGTCACAATGGGCCCTGGGGACAATGGGGGGTCCTGGGATGTCACAATAGGCCCTGGGGACAAAGGGGGTCCCCATGATTTCACAATGGGCCCAGGGGACAATGGGGCATCCTGGGACGTCACAATGGGCCCTGGGGACAAAGGGGGTCTCCATGGTGTCACAATGGCCCTGGGGATAAAGGGGGACCCCAGGATGTGTATAATGGGGCCTGGGGACAATGGGGGGTCCTGGGATGTCACAATGGGCTCTGGGGACAATAGGGGGTCCTGGGACGTCACAATGGGCCCTGGAGAAAAGGGGGGGTCCTGGCATGTCACAATAGGCCCTGGGGACAAAGGGGGTCTTCAGGATGTCACAATGGGCCCGGGGGACAAAGGGGGTCCCCAGGATGTCACAATAGGCCCTGGGGAAAAAGAGGGCTCCCCAGGATATCACAATGGGCCCTGGGGACAAAGAGGGGTCCACAGGATGTGCACAATGGGCCCTGGGGACAAAGGGGGCTCCCCAGCATATCACAATGGGCTCTGGTGACATAGGGGTCCCCAAGATGTCACAACGGGTCCTGGGGACAAGGGGGGTCCCAAGAGTGTCACAATGGGAACTGGAGACAAAGGGGGAGTCCCCACGGTGCCACGATGGGCCCTGGGGACAAGGGGGTCCCCAGGATGTAACAATGTGCCCTTGGGACAATGGGGGCTCCTGCGATGTCACAATGGGCCCCGGGGACAAAGGGAGGCCCCAGGATGTCACAATGGACCCTAGGGACAAAAGGGGTCCCCGGGATGTCACAATGGGCCCAGGGGACAACGAAGCATCCTGGGACGCCACAATGGGCCCGGGGAAAAAGGGGGGTCCCCAGGTTGTTCACAATGGGCCCTGGGGACAATGGGGGTCCTGGGATGTCACAATGAACCCTAGGGACAAAGGGGGTCCCCAGGATGTCACAATGGGCCCTGGGGATAAAGGGGACTCCCCAGGATGTCACAATAGGCCCTGGGGACAAAGGGGGTCCCCAGGATGTCACAACGGGCCCTGGGTACAAGGGGGGTCCCACCCTGTCACAATGAGCACTGGGGACAAAGGGGGTCCCCAGGATGTCACAATGGGCACTGGAGACAAAGGGGGGGTCTCCACGGCGCCACAATGGGCCCTGGGGACAAGAGGGTCCCCACGGTTTCACAATGGGCCCTGGGGACAAGGGGGATCCCCGCCCTGTCACAATGGGCCCTGGGGCCAAAGGGATCCCCAGGATGTCACAATGGGCCCTGGGGACTGCGGGGGGTACTAGGATGTCACAATGGGTCTTGGGGACAAAGGGGGTACCCAGGATGTCACAATGGGCCCTGGGGACAATGGGGGGTCCCTTGAAGGTCACAATGGGCCCATGGGACAAAGAGGGTGCCCACGGTGTCACAGTGGGCCCTGGCGACAAAGGGGGATCCCCAGGATGTCACAATGGGCCCTGGGGACAAGGGGGGGTTCCCATGGAGTCACAATGGGTCCTGGGGACAACGAGGCGTCCTGGGACGTCACAATGGGACTTGGGGACAAAGGGGGTCTTCCACAGTCTCACAATGGGCCCTAGAGACAAGGGGAGATCCCCAGGATGACACAATAGGCCCTGGGGACAAAGAGGAGTCCCCCTGAATGTCACAATGGGCCCTGGGGACAAGGGGGGTCCCCATGGTATCACAATAAGCCCTGGGGACAAAGTGGGGTCCTGGGATGTCACAACTGGCCCCAGTGACAAAGGGTGTCCCCATGGTGCCACAATGGGCCCTGGGGACAAAGAGGGTCCCCAGGATGTCACAATGGGCTTTGGGGACAAGGCGGGGTCCCCAGGATGTCACAATGGGGTCTTGGGACAAAGGGGGTCCCCAGGATGTCACAATGGTCCCTGGGGACAATGGGGGTTCCTGGGACATCACAGTGGGCCCTGGGGACAAAGGCGGTCCCAGGGTGTCACAATAAGCCATGGGGACAAGGGGGGTCCCCAGGATGTCAGAATGGGCCCTGGGGACTGCGGGGGGTACTAGGATGTCACAATGGGTCTTGGGGACAAAGGAGGTACCCAGGATGTCACAATGGGCCCTGGGGACAATGGGGGGTCCCTTGAAGGTCACAATGGGCCCATGGGACAAAGAGGGTGCCCACGGTGTCACAGTGGGCCCTGGCGACAAAGGGGGATCCCCAGGATGTCACAATGGGCCCCGGGGACAAAGTAAAATCCTGGAATGTCACAATGGTCCCCAGTGACAAAGGCGCTCCCCATGGTGCCACAATGGGCCCTGGGGACAAAGTGGGTCCTCAGGATTTCACAATGAGCACTGGGGACAAAGGGGGGTCCCAGGATGTCACAATGGGCCCTGGGGACAAGGGGGGGTTCCCATGGAGTCACAATGGGTCCTGGGGACAACGAGGCGTCCTGGGACGTCACAATGGGACTTGGGGACAAAGGGGGTCTTCCACAGTCTCACAATGGGCCCTAGAGACAAGGGGAGATCCCCAGGATGACACAATAGGCCCTGGGGACAAAGAGGAGTCCCCCTGAATGTCACAATGGGCCCTGGGGACAAGGGGGGTCCCCATGGTATCACAATAAGCCCTGGGGACAAAGTGGGGTCCTGGGATGTCACAACTGGCCCCAGTGACAAAGGGTGTCCCCATGGTGCCACAATGGGCCCTGGGGACAAAGAGGGTCCCCAGGATGTCACAATGGGCTTTGGGGACAAGGCGGGGTCCCCAGGATGTCACAATGGGGTCTTGGGACAAAGGGGGTCCCCAGGATGTCACAATGGTCCCTGGGGACAATGGGGGGTCCTGGGACGTCACAATGGGCCCTGGGGACAAAGGCGGTCCCAGGGTGTCACAATAAGCCATGGGGACAAGGGGGGTCCGCAGGATGTCACAATGGGCCCTGGGGACAAAGGGGGGTCCCCATGGTGCCATGATGGGCCCTGGCGACAAGGGGGTCCCCAGGATGTCACAATGGGCCCATGGGACAAAGGGGGTACCCATGGTGTCACAATGGGCCCTGGGGACGACTTGGGGTCCTGGGATGTCACAATGGGCCCCGGTGACAAAGGGGGTCCCCGTGGTGCCACAATGTACCCCTGGGACAAAGGGGGTCCCCAGAATGTCATAATGGGCACTGGGGACAAGGGGGGTCCCCAGGATGTCACAAGTGGCCCTGGGGAGAAGGGGGGTCCCCAGGATGTCAGAATGGGCCCTGGGGACAACGCGGGGTCCTGGGATGTCACAATGGGCCACGGGGACAAAGGCGATCCCCATGGTGTCACAATGGGCCCTGGGGACTGCGGGGGGTACTAGGATGTCACAATGGGTCTTGGGGACAAAGCGGGTACTCAGGATGTCACAATGGGCCCTGGGGACAATGGGGGGTCCCTTGAAGGTCACAATGGGCCCATGGGACAAAGAGGGTGCCCACGGTGTCACAGTGGGCCCTGGCGACAAAGGGGGATCCCCAGGATGTCACAATGGGCCCCGGGGACAAAGTAAAATCCTGGAATGTCACAATGGTCCCCAGTGACAAAGGCGCTCCCCATGGTGCCACAATGGGCCCTGGGGACAAAGTGGGTCCCCAGGATGTCACAATGGGGTCTTGGGACAAAGAGGGTCCCCAGGATGTCACAATGGGCTCTGGGGACAATAGGGGGTCCTGGGACGTCACAATGGGCCCTGGAGAAAAGGGGGGGTCCTGGCATGTCTCAATAGGCCCTGGGGACAAAGGGGGTCTTCAGGATGTCACAATGGGCCCGGGGGACAAAGGGGGTCCCCAGGATGTCACAATAGGCCCTGGGGAAAAAGAGGGCTCCCCAGGATATCACAATGGGCCCTGGGGACAAAGAGGGGTCCACAGGATGTGCACAATGGGCCCTGGGGACAAAGGGGGCTCCCCAGGATATCACAATGGGCTCTGGTGACATAGGGGTCCCCAAGATGTCACAACGGGTCCTGGGGACAAGGGGGGTCCCAAGGATGTCACAATGGGCCCTGGGGACAAGGGGGTGTCCCCAGGATGTCACAATGGGCCCTGCGGACAAGGGTGGTACCCACGGTGTCACAATGGGCACTGGGCACAAGGGGGGGTCCCTATAGTATCACAATGGGTCCTGGGGACAAGTGGGGTCCCCTGAAAGTCACAATGGGCCCTGGGGACAATGTGGGGTCCTGGGATGTCACAATGGGCCCCAGTGACAAACGGGGGCCCCTGAATGTCACAATGGGCCCTGGGGACAAGGGGGTGCAGAGGATGTCACAATGGGCCCTCCGGAAAATGGGGGGTCCTGGGACATCACAATAGGCCCTGGGGACAAGGAGGGATCCCCAGGATGTCACAATGGGCCCTGGAGACAATGGTGGGTCATGGGACGTCACAATGGGCCCTGGGGACAAGGGTGGGTCCCCAGGATGTCACAATGGGCCTTGGGGACAAGGTGGTCCCGAGGATGTCACAATGGGCCCTGGGGACAATGGGTGGTCCTGGGATGTCACAACGGGCCCTAGGGACAATGTGGGGTCCCCAGGATGTCACAATGAAGTCTTGGGACAAAGGGGGTCCCCAGGATGTCACAATGGGGCCTGGAAACCAGGGGGGGTCCTGGGATGTCACAATGGGCCCCAGTGACAAAAGGGGTCCCTATGGTGCCACAATGGGCCCTGGGGACAAAGGGGGTCCCCTGGATGTCACAATGGACTCTGGGGACAAGGAGGGTCCCCAGGATGTCACAATGGGCCCTGGGGACAAAGGGGGTCCCCACGGTATCAGAATGGGCCCTGGGGACAAGGGGGTGTCCCCAGGATGTCACAATGGGCCCTGCGGACAAGGGTGGTACCCACGGTGTCACAATGGGCCCTGGGCACAAGGGGGGGTCCCCATAGTGTCACAATGGGTCCTGGGGACAAGTGGGGTCCCCAGGATGTCACAATGGGCCCTGGGGACAATGTGGGGTCCCCTGAATGTCACAATGGGCCCTGGGGACAAGGGGGTGCCGAGGATGTCACAATGGGCCCTGGGGACAATGGGGGGTCCTGGGATCTCACAGTGGGCCCTGAGGACAATGGTGGGTCCCCTGAATGTCAAAATGGGCCCTGGGGACAAAGAGGGGTCCGCAGGATGTCACAATGGGCACTGGGGACAAAGGGGGTGTCCCCAGGATGTCACAGTGGGCCCTGGGGACAATGGCGGGTCCTGGGACGTCACAATGGGCCCTGGGGACAAGGGGGGGTCCCCTGGATGTCACAATGGGCCCTGGGGATAAGGAGGGATTCCCAGGATGTCACAATGGGCCCTGGGGACAAGGGGGGATTCCCAGGATGTCACAATGGGCCCTGGGGACAAGGGGGTGTCCCCAGGATGTCACAATGGGCCCTGCGGACAAGGGTGGTACCCACGGTGTCACAATGGGCACTGGGCAGAAGGGGGGGTCCCTATAGTATCACAATGGGTCCTGGGGACAAGTGGGGTCCCCTGAAAGTCACAATGGGCCCTGGGGACAAGGGGGGGTCCCCAGGATGTCACAATGGGCCCTGGGGACAAGGGGGTGCAGAGGATGTCACAATGGGCCCTGGGGACAATGGGGGGTCCTGGGACATCACAATGGGCCCTGGGGACAAGGAGGGATCCCCAGGATGTCACAATGGGCCCTGGGGACAATGGGGGGTCCTGGGACGTCACAATGGGCCCTGGGGACAAGGGGGGGTCCCCAGGATGTCACAATGGGCCCTGAGGACAAGGGCGTGCTGAGGGTGTCACAATGGGCCCTGGAGACAATGGGGGGTCCTGGGATGTCACAATGGGCCCTGGGGACAAGGGGGGGTCCCCAGGAAGTCACAATGGGCCTTGGGAACAAGGGGGTCCCCCAGATATCACAATGGGCCCTGGGGACAATGTAAGGTCCTGGCCTGTCACAATGGACCCTGAGGACAAGGGGGGACCCCAGGATGTCACAATGAAGTCTTGGGACAAAGGGGGTCCCCAGGATGTCACAATGGGCCCTGGGGACAAAGGGGGTCCCCACGGTGTCAGAATGGGCCCTGGGGACAAGGGGGGTCCCCTGAATATCACAATGGGCCATGGGGACAATGGGGGGTCCTGGGATGTCACAATGAGCCCTGGGGACAAGGGTGGTACCCACGGTGTCACAATGGGCCCTGGGCAAAAGGGGGGGTCCCCATAGTGTCACAATGGACCCTGGGGACAAGGGGGTGCCGAGGATGTCACAATGGGCCCTCGGGACAATGGGGGGTCCTGGGACCTCACAATGGGCCCTGACGACAATGGTGGGTCCCCTGAATGTCAAAATGGGCCCTGGGGACAAAGGGGGGTCCGCAGGATGTCACAATGGGCACTGGGGATAAAGGGGGGGTCCCCAAGGTGTCACAATGGGCCCAAGTGACAAGGAGGGTCCCCACGGTGCCACGATGGGTCCTGGGGACAAGGGCGTCCCCCAGATGTCACAATGGGCCCTGGGGACAATGGGGTTGCCCAGGATGTCACAATGGGCCCTGGGGACAATGGGAGTCCCCAAGGTGTCAGAACGAGCCCTGGGGACAAAGTGGAATCCTGGAATGTCACAATGGCCCCCAGTGACAAAGGGGTTCCCCATGGTGCCACAATGGGCCCTGGGGACAAAAGGGGTCCCCAGGATTTCACAATAGCACTGGGGATAAAGGGGGGTCATGGGATGTCACAATGGGCCCTGGGGACAAGGGAGATCCCCATGGTGTCACAATAAGCCCTGGGGACAAAGTGGGGTCCTGGGATGTCACAATGGGCCCCAGTGACAAACAGGGTCTCCATGGTGCCACAATGGGCCGTGGGGACAAATGGGGTCCCCAGGATGTCACAATGAACCCTGGGGACAAAGGGTGGTCCTGGGACATTTCAACGGGCCCTGGGGACAAGGGGGGGACCCCAGGATGTCACAATGGGCCCTGGGGACAAAGGGGGGTCCCCATGGTTTCACAATGGGCCCTGGGGACAAGGGGGTCTCCCAGATATCGCAATGGGCCCTGGGGACAAAGTAAGTTCCTGGGCTGTCACAGTGGACCATGAGGACAAGGTGGGTCCCCCGGATGTCACAATGGGCCCTTGGGACCAGGGTGGGTCCTGGGATGTCACAATGGGCCCCAGTGACAAAGAGGGTCCTCATGGTGCCACAATGGGCCCTGGGGACAAAGGGGGTCCCCTGGATGTCACAATGGGCTCTGGGGACAAAGGGGGGTGTCGACGGTGTCAAAATGGGCACTGGGGACAAAGGGCGTCCCCAGGATGTCACCATGGGCCCTGGGGACAACAGGGGGTCCTGGGATGTCACAATGAGCCCTGCGGACAAGGGGGGTACCCACGGTGTCACAATGGGCCCTGGACACAAGGGGGGGTCCGCATAGTGTCACAATGGGTCCTGGGGACAAGTGGGGTCCCCAGGATGTCACAATAGGTCCTGGGGACAATGTGGGGTCCCCTGAATGTCACAATGGGCCCTGGGGACAATGTGGGGTCCTGGGATGTCACAATGGGCCCCCGTGACAAACGGGGGCCCCTGAATGTCACAATGGGCCCTGGGGACAATGGGGGGTCCTGGGACGTCACAATGGGTAATGGGAACAAGGAGGGATCCCCAGGATGTCACAATGGGCCCTGGGGACAATGGCGGGTCCTGGGACGTCACAATGGGCCCTGGGGACAAGGGGGGGTCCCCAGGATGTCACAATGGGCCCTGGGGACAAAGAGGGGTCCCCTGAATGTCACAATGGGCCCTGGGCACAAGGGGGTGCCGAGGATGTCACAATGGGCCCTGGGGACAATGGAGGGTCCTGGGACCTCACAATGGGCCCTGAGGACAATGGTGGGTCCCCTGAATGTCACAATGGGCCCTGGGGACAAAGGGGGGTCCGCAGGATGTCACAATGGGCACTGGGGACAAAGGGGGGCGTCCCCATGGTGTCACAATGGGCTCAAGTGACAAGGAGGGTCCCCACGGTGCCACGATGGGTCCTGGGGACAAGGGCGTCCCCCAGATGTCACAATGGGCCCTGGGGACAATGGGGTTGCCCAGGATGTCACAATGGGCCCTGGGGACAATGGGAGTCCCCAAGGTGTCAGAACGAGCCCTGGGGACAAAGTGGAATCCTGGAATGTCACAATGGCCCCCAGTGACAAAGGGGTTCCCCATGGTGTCATAATAGGCCCTGGGGACAAAAGGGGTCCCCAGGATTTCACAATAGCACTGGGGATAAAGGGGGGTCATGGGATGTCACAATGGGCTCCAGTGACAAAGAGGGTCCTCATGGTGCCACAATGGGCCCTGGGGACAAAGGGGGTCCCCTGGATGTCACAATGGGCTCTGGGGACAAGGAGGGTCCCCAGGATGTCACAATGGGCCCTGGGGACAAACAGCGTCCCCAGCATGTCACAATGGGCCCTGGGGACAAAGGGGGTCCCCACGGTATCAGAATGGGCCCTGGGGACAAAGGGGGGTCCCCTGAATGTCACAATGGACCGTGGGGACAATGGGGGGTCCTGGGACGTCACAATGGGCCCTTGGGACAAGGGGGGGTCCCTAGGATGTCACAATGGGCCCTGGGGACAAGGTAGTGCAGTGGATGTCACAATGGGCCCTGGGGACAATGGGGGGTGTCCAGGATGTGAGAATGAGTCCTGAGGACAATGGGGGGTCCCCATGGTGTCACAATGGGTCCCCAGTGACAAGGAGGGGTCCCCATGGTGTCACAATAGGCCCTGGGGACAAAGTGGGGTCCAAGAATGTCACAATGGGCCCTGGGGACAAAAGGGGTTGCCATGGTGCCACAATGGGCCCTGGGGTCAAAGGGGGTCCCCATGGTGCTACAATGGGCCCTGGGGACAAAGGGGGGTCCTGGGATGTCACAATGGGCCCTGGGGACAAAGGGGGTGTCCCCATGGTGCCACAACAGGCCCTGGGAGCAAGGGGATGGCCAGGATGTCACAATGTGTCCTGGGGAAAATGGGGGGTGCCCAGGATGTCACAATGGACCCTGAGGACAAGCGGGGGTCTCCATGGTGTCACAATGGGCCCCAGTGACAAAGGGGATCCCCTGAATGTCACAATCGGTCCTGGGGACAATGGGGGGTCCTGGGACCTCACAATGGGCCCTGAGGACAATGGTGGGTCCCCTGAAGATCACAATGGGCCCTGGGGACAAAGGGGGGTCCGCAGAATGTCACAATGGGCACTGGGGACAAAGGGGGGGTCCCCATAGTGTCACAATGGGCCCAAGTGACAAGGAGGGTCCCCACGGTGCCACGATGGGTCCTGGGGACAAGGGCGTCCCCCAGATGTCACAATGGGCCCTGGGGACAATGGGGTTGCCCAGGATGTCACAATGGGCCCTGGGGACAATGGGAGTCCCCAAGGTGTCAGAACGAGCCCTGGGGTCAAAGTGGAATCCTGGAATGTCACAATGGCCCCCAGTGACAAAGAGGTTGCCAATGGTGCCACAATGGGCCGTGGGGACAAAAGGGGTCCCCAGGATTTCACAATAGCACTGGGGACAAAGGGGGGTCATGGGATGTCACAATGGGCCCTGGGGACAAGGGAGATCCCCATGGTGTCACAATAAGCCCTGGGGACAAAGTGGGGTCCTGGGATGTCACAATGGGCTCTAGGGACAAGGAGGGTCCCCAGGATGTCACAATGGGCCCTGGGGACAAAGGGGGGTCCTGGGATGTCACAATGGGCTCCAGTGACAAAGAGGGTCCTCATGGTGCCAAAATGGGCCCTGGGGACAAAGGGGGTCCCCCGGATGTCACAATGGGCTCTGGGGACAAGGAGGGTCCCCAGGATGTCACAATGGGCCCTGGGGACAAAGAGCGTCCCCAGCATGTCACAATGGGCCCTGGGGACAAAGGGGGTCCCCACGGTATCAGAATGGGCCCTGGGGACAAAGGGGGGTCCCCTGAATGTCACAATGGGCCCTGGGGACAATGGGGGGTCCTGGGACGTCACAATGGGCCCTGGGGACAAGGGGGGGTCCCCAGGATGTCACAATGGGCCCTGGGGAAAAAGAGGGGTCCCCTGAATGTCACAATGGGCCCTGGGGACAAGGGGGTGCAGAGGATGTCACAATGGGCCCTGGGGACAATGGGGGGTCCTGGGACATCACAATGGGGCCTGAGGACAAGGAGGGATCCCCAGGATGTCACAATGGGCCCTGGGGACAATGGGGGGTCCTGGGACGTCACAATTGGCCCTGGGGACAAGGGGGGGTCCCCAGGATGTCACAATGGGCCCTGGGGACAAGGGGGTGCCGAGGATATCACAATGGGCCCTGGGGACAATGGGGGGTCCTGGGATGTCACAATGGGCCCTGGGGACAAGGGGGGGTCCCCAGGATCTCACAATGGGCCCTGGGGACAAAGAGGGGTCCCCTGAATGTCACAATGGGCCCTGGGGACAAGGGGGTGCAGAGGATGTCACAATGGGCCCTGGGGACAATGGGGGGTCCTGGGACATCACAATAGGCCCTGGGGACAAGGAGGGATCCCCAGGATGTCACAATGGGCCCTGGAGACAATGGGGGGTCCTGGGACGTCACAATGGGCCCTGGGGACAAGGGTGGGTCCCCAGGATGTCACAATGGGCCTTGGGGACAAGGGGGTCCCGAGGATGTCACAATGGGCCCTGGGGACAATGGGGGGTCCTGGGATGTCACAATGGGCCCTAGGGACAATGTGGGGTCCCCAGGATGTCACAATGAAGTCTTGGGACAAAGGGGGTCCCCAGGATGTCACAATGGGGCCTGGAAACCAGGGGGGGTCCTGGGATGTCACAATGGGCCCCAGTGACAAAAGGGGTCCCTATGGTGCCACAATGGGCCCTGGGGACAAAGGGGGTCCCCTGGATGTCACAATGGACTCTGGGGACAAGGAGGGTCCCCAGGATGTCACAATGGGCCCTGGGGACAAAGGGGGTCCCCACGGTATCAGAATGGGCCCTGGGGACAAGGGGGTGTCCCCAGGATGTCACAATGGGCCCTGGGCACAAGGGTGGTACCCACGGTGTCACAATAGGCCCTGGGCACAAGGGGGGGTCCCCATAGTGTCACAATGGGTCCTGGGGACAATGTGGGGTCCCCAGGATGTCACAATGGGCCCTGGGGACAATGTGGGGTCCCCTGAATGTCACAATGGGCCCTGGGGACAAGGGGGTGCCGAGGATGTCACAATGGGCCCTGGGGACAATGGGGGGTCCTGGGACATCACAGTGGGCCCTGAGGACAATGGTGGGTCCCCTGAATGTCAAAATGGGCCCTGGGGACAAAGGGGGGTCCGCAGGATGTCACAATGGGCACTGGGGACAAAGGGGGTGTCCCCAGGATGTTACAGTGGGCCCTGGGGACAATGGCGGGTCCTGGGACGTCACAATGGGCCCTGGGGACAAGGGGGGGTCCCCTGGATGTCACAATGGGCCCTGGGGATAAGGAGGGATTCCCAGGATGTCACAATGGGCCCTGGGGACAAGGGGGGATTCCCAGGATGTCACAATGGGCCCTGGGGACAAGGGGGTGTCCCCAGGATGTCACAATGGGCCCTGCGAACAAGGGTGGTACGCACGGTGTCACAATGGGCACTGGGCACAAGGGGGGGTCCCTATAGTATCACAATGGGCCCCAGTGACAAACGGGGGCCCCTGAATGTCACAATGGGCCCTGGGGACAATGGGGGGTCCTGGGATGTCACAATGGGCCCTGGGGACAAGGGGGTGCAGAGGATGTCACAATGGGCCCTGGGGACAATGGGGGGTCCTGGGACATCACAATAGGCCCTGGGGACAAGGAGGGATCCCCAGGATGTCACAATGGGCCCTGGAGACAATGGGGGGTCCTGGGACGTCACAATGGGCCCTGGGGACAAGGGTGGGTCCCCAGGATGTCAATATGGGCCTTGGGGACAAGGGGGTCCCGAGGATGTCACAATGGGCCCTGGGGACAATGGGGGGTCCTGGGATGTCACAATAGGCCCTGGGGACAAGGAGGGATCCCCAGGATGTCACAATGGGCCCTGGAGACAATGGGGGGTCCTGGGACGTCACAATGGGCCCTGGGGACAAGGGTGGGTCCCCAGGATGTCACAATGGGCCTTGGGGACAAGGGGGTCCCGAGGATGTCACAATGGGCCCTGGGGACAATGGGGGGTCCTGGGATGTCACAATGGGTCCTGGGGACAAGGTGGGGTCCCCAGGATGTCACAATGGGTACTGGAGACAAAGAGGGGGTCCCCATGGTGTCACAATGGGCCCAAGTGACAAGGAGGGTCCCCACAGTGCCACGATGGGTCCTGGGGACAAGGGCGTTCCCCAGATGTCACAGTGGGCCCTGGGGACAAAAGGGGTCCCCAGGATTTCACAATAGCACTGGGGATAAAGGGGGGTCATGGGATGTCACAATGGGCCCTGGGGACAAGGGAGATCCCCATGGTGTCACAATAAGCCCTGGGGACAAAGTGGGGTCCTGGGATGTCACAATGGGCCCCAGTGACAAAGGTGGTCCCCTGAATGTTACAATGGGTCCTGAGGACAGTGGGGGGTCCTGGGACGTCACAATGGGCCCTGGGGACAAGGAGGGATCCCCAGGATGTCACAATGGGCCCTGGGGACAAGGGGGGGTCCCCAGGATGTCACAATGGGCCCTGGGGACAACGGGGCGTCCTAAGACGTCACAATGGGCCCTGGGGCCAAGCAGGGATCCCCAGGATGTCACAATGGGCCCTGGGGACAAGGGGGGGTCCCCAGGATGTCACAATGGGCCCTGGGGACAACGGGGGGTCCTAAGACGTCACAATGGGCCCTGGGGCCAAGCAGGGATCCCCAGGATGTCACAATGGGCCCTGGACACAATGGGGGGTCCTGGGATGTCACAATGGGCCCCGTTGACAAGGGGGCATCCCCAGGATGTCAAAATGCGCCCTGGGGCCCAGGGGGGTCCTGCGATGTCACAATGGGCCCTGGGGACAAAGGGGGTCCCCTGGATGTCACAATGGACTCTGGGGACAAAGGGGATCCCCACGGTATCAGAATGGGCCCTGGGGAAAAAGGGGGGTCCTGGGATGTCACAATGAGCCCTGCGGACAAGGGTGGTACCCACGGTGTCACAATGGGCCCTGGGCACAAGGGGGGGTCCCCATAGTGTCACAATGGGTCCTGGGGACAAGTGGGGTCCCCAGGATGTGACAATGTGTCCTGGGGACAATGTGGGGTCCTGGGATGTCACAATGGGCCCCAGTGACAAAGGGGCCCCCTGAATGTCACAATGGGTCCTGGGAACAATCGGGGGTCCTGGGACGTCACAATGGGCCCTGGGGACAAGGAGGGATCCCCAGGATGTCACAATGGGCCCTGGGGACAATGGGGGGTCCTGGGACGTCACAATGGGCCCCAGTGACAAGGGGGGGTCCCGAGGATGTCACAGTGTGCCCTGGGTACAAAGAGGCGTCCCCGGAATGTCAAAATCGGCCCTGGGGACAAAGGGCGGTCCTCAGGATATCACAATGGGCCCTGGGGACAAAGGGTGGTCGCCAGGATATCACAATGGGCTCTGGTGACAATGGGGTCCCCAGGATGTCACAATGGGCCCTGGGGACAAGTTGGGGTCCCCTGAATTTCACAATGGGCCCTGGGGACAAAGAGGGCTCCCCAGCATATCACAATGGGCCCTGGGGACAATGGGGGGCCCTGGGACGTCACAATGGGCCCTGGGGACAAGGGGGGGTCCCCAGGATGTCACAATGGGCTCTGGGGACAAGGAGGGTCCCCAGCATGTCACTATGGGCCCTGGGGACAAAGGGGGGGTCCCCAGGATGTCACAATGTGCGCTGGGGACAAAGAGAGTCCCCAGCATGTCACAATGGGCCCTGGGGACAAAGGGGGTCCCCACGGTATCAGAATGGGTCCTGGGGACAAGGGGGGTCCCCTGAATATCACAATAGGTCCTGGGGACAATGGGGGGTCCTGGGACGCAACAATGGGCCCTGGGGAAAAGGAGGGATCCCCAGGATGTCACAATGGGCCCTGGGGACAATGGGGGGTCCTGGGACGTCACAATGGGCCCTGGGGACAAGGGGGGGTTCCCAGGATGTCACAATGGGCCCTGGGGACAAAGAGGGGTCCCCTGAATGTCACAATGGGCCCTGGGGACAAGGGGGTGCAGAGGATGTCACAATGGGCCCTGGGGACAATGGGGGGTCCTGGGACATCACAATGGGCCCTGGGGACAAGGAGGGATCCCCAGGATGTCACAATGGGCCCTGGGGACAATGGGGGGTCCTGGGACGTCACAATGGGCCCTGGGGACAAGGGAGGGTCCCCAGGATGTCACAATGGGCCCTGGGGACAAGGGCGTGCCGAGGATGTCACAATGGGCCCTGGAGACAATGGGGGGTCCTGGGATGTCACAATGGGCCCTGGGGACAAGGGGGGGTCCCCAGGAAGTCACAATGGGCCTTGGGAACAAGGGGGTCCCCCAGATATCACAATGGGCCCTGGGGACAATGTAAGGTCCTGGCCTGTCACAATGGACCCTGAGGACAAGGGGGGACCCCAGGATGTCACAATGAAGTCTTGGGACAAAGGGGGTCCCCAGGATGTCACAATGGGCCCTGGGGACAAAGGGGGTCCCCACGGTGTCAGAATGGGCCCTGGGGACAAGGGGGGTCCCCTGAATATCACAATGGGCCATGGGGACAATGGGGGGTCCTGGGATGTCACAATGAGCCCTGGGGACAAGGGTGGTACCCACGGTGTCACAATGGGCCCTGGGCAAAAGGGGGGGTCCCCATAGTGTCACAATGGACCCTGGGGAAAAGGGGGTGCCGAGTATGTCACAATGGGCCCTGGGGACAATGGGGGGTCCTGGGACCTCACAATGGGCCCTGAGGACAATGGTGGGTCCCCTGAATGTCAAAATGGGCCCTGGGGACAAAGGGGGGTCCGCAGGATGTCACAATGGGCACTGGGGATAAAGGGGGGGTCCCCAAGGTGTCACAATGGGCCCAAGTGACAAGGAGGGTCCCCACGGTGCCACGATGGGTCCTGGGGACAAGGGCGTCCCCCAGATGTCACAATGGGCCCTGGGGACAATGGGGTTGCCCAGGATGTCACAATGGGCCCTGGGGACAATGGGAGTCCCCAAGGTGTCAGAACGAGCCCTGGGGACAAAGTGGAATCCTGGGATGTCACAATGACCCCCAGTGACAAAGGGGTTCCCCATGGTGCCACAATGGGCCCTGGGGACAAAAGGGGTCCCCAGGATTTCACAATAGCACTGGGGATAAAGGGGGGTCATGGGATGTCACAATGGGCCCTGGGGACAAGGGAGATCCCCATGGTGTCACAATAAGCCCTGGGGACAAAGTGGGGTCCTGGGATGTCACAATGGGCTCTGGGGACAAGGAGGGTCCCCAGGATGTCACAATGGGCCCTGGGGACAAAGGGGGGTCCTGGGATGTCACAATGGGCTCCAGTGACAAAGAGGGTCCTCATGGTGCCACAATGGGCCCTGGGGACAAAGGGGGTCCCCTGGATGTCACAATGGGCTCTGTGGACAAGGAGGGTCCCCAGGATGTCACAATGGGCCCTGGGGACAAAGAGCGTCCCCAGCATGTCACAATGGGCCCTGGGGACAAAGGGGGTCCCCACGGTATCAGAATGGGCCCTGGGGACAAAGGGGGGTCCCCTGAATGTCACAATGGGCCCTGGGGACAATGGGGGGCCCTGGGACGTCACAATGGGCCCTGGGGACAAGGAGGGATCCCCAGGATGTCACAATGGGCCGTGGGGACAAAGAGGCGTCCCCTGAATGTCACAATGGGCCCTGGGGACAAGGGGGTGCCGAGGATGTCACAATGGGCCCTGGGGACAAGGGAGATCCCCATGGTGTCACAATAAGCCCTGGGGACAAAGTGGGGTCCTGGGATGTCACAATGGGCCCTGGGGACACAGGTGGTCCCCAGGATGTCACAATGGGCCCTGGGGACAAAGTGGGGTCCTAAGATGTCACAATGGGCACTGGGGACAAAGGGGGTCCCCATGGTGTCACAATCGGCCTTGAGGACAATGGGGTCTCCCCAGGATGTCACAATGGGCCTTGGGGACAAAGGGGTGTCCCCTGAATGTGCATAATGGGCCCTGGGGACAAAGGGTGGTCGCCAGGATGTCTCAGTGGGCCCTGGGGACAATGGGGTGTCCTGGGATGTCACAATGGGCCCCAGTGACAAATGGGGTCTCCACGGTGTCACAATGGGCCCTGGGGATAAAGGGGGTTCTCCAGGATGTCACAATGGGCCCAAGTGATGAGTCCCCACAGTGCCACTATGGGCCCTGGAGACAAGGGGGTCCCACGGATGTCACAATGGGCCCTGGGGACAAGGGGGGTCCCCAGGATGTCACGATGGGGCCTGGGGACAACGAGGGGTCCTGGGACGTCACAATGAGCCCTGGGGAAAAAGGGTGGTCCCCATGATGTCACAATGGGCACTGGAGACAGTGGGGGGTCCTGGGATGTCACAATGGGCCCTGGGGACAAAGTAAGGTCCTCGGCTGTCACAATGAGCCCTGAGGACAAGGGGGGTTCCCAGAATTTCACAATGAGCACTGGGGACAAAGTGGGGTCCTGGGATGTCAAAATGGGCCCTGGGGACAAAGGGGGTCCCTTAATTGTCACAATGGGCCCTGGGGACAAGGGGGGTCCCTTAATTGTCACAATGGGCCCTGGGGACAAAGTGGGGTCCTGGAATGTCACAATGGGCCCAGAGGACAAAGGGGGTCCCCATGGTGCCACAGTGGGCCCTGGGGACAAAGGGGGTCCTGAGACGTCACAATGGGCCCTGGGGAAAAGGCGGGGTCCCCACGGTGTCACAATGGGCCCTGGGGACAATGGGGGGTCCTGGGATGTCACAATGGGCCCCAGTGACAAAGGGGGTCCCCATGGTGCGACAACGAGCTCTGGGGATAAAGGGGGTCTCCAGGATGTCACAATGGGCCCTGGGGACAAAGGAAGTCCCCAGAATGCCACAATGGGTCCTGGAAAGAAGTGGGGTCCCCACCGTGTCACAATGGGCCTTGGGGACAAAGGGGGGTCCCCAGGATGTCACAATGGGCCCCGGGGACAAAGGGGTCCCCAGGATGTCACAATGGGTACTGGGGACAAAGGCGGGGTCCCCATGGTGTCACAATGGACCCAAGTGACAGGACGAGTCCCCGCGGTACCACTATGGGCCCTGGAGACCAGGGGGTTCCCCGGATTTCACAATGGGCCCTGGGGACTAGGGGGTGGGGGTTCCCTCGGTGCCACGATGGGCCCTGGGGACAAGGGGGTCCCCAGGATGTCACATTGGGCCCTGAGGACAAATTGGGGTTCTGGGATGTCACAATGGGCCCTGGGGACAAAGGGGGTGTCCATGGTGCCACAATGGGCCCAGGGGACAAAGAGGGGTCCCCAGAATGTCACAATGGGCCCTGGGGACATTTGGGGTCCTCAGAATGTCACAATGGGCCGTGGGAACAATAGGGGGTCCTGGGACGTCACAATGGGCCCTGGAGTAAAGGGGGGTCCCCAGGATGTCACAATAGGCCCTGGGGACAAAGAGGAGTCCCCTGAATGTCATAATGGGCCCTGAGGACAAGGAGGGTCTCCACGGTGTCATAATGGGCCCTGGGGACAATGGGGGGTCCTGGGATGTCACAATAGGCCCTGGGGACAAAGAGGAGTCCCCTGAATGTCATAATGGGCCCTGAGGACAAGGAGGGTCTCCACGGTGTCACAATGGGCCCTGGGGACAATGGGGGGTCCTGGGATGTCACAATAGGCCCTGGGGACAAAGGGGGTCCCCATGATTTCACAATGGGCCCAGGGGACAATGGGGCATCCTGGGACGTCACAATGGGCCCTGGGGACAAAGGGGGTCTCCATGGTGTCACAACGGCCCTGGGGATAAAGGGGGACCCCAGGATGTGTATAATGGGGCCTGGGGACAATGGGGGGTCCTGGGATGTCACAATGGGCTCTGGGGACAATAGGGGGTCCTGGGACGTCACAATGGGCCCTGGAGAAAAGGGGGGGTCCTGGCATGTCACAATAGGCCCTGGGGACAAAGGGGGTCTTCAGGATGTCACAATGGGCCCGGGGGACAAAGGGGGTCCCCAGGATGTCACAATAGGCCCTGGGGAAAAAGAGGGCTCCCCAGGATATCACAATGGGCCCTGGGGACAAAGAGGGGTCCACAGGATGTGCACAATGGGCCCTGGGGACAAAGGGGGCTCCCCAGCATATCACAATGGGCTCTGGTGACATAGGGGTCCCCAAGATGTCACAACGGGTCCTGGGGACAAGGGGGGTCCCAAGGATGTCACAATGGGCACTGGAGACAAAGGGGGGGTCCCCACGGTGCCACGATGGGCCCTGGGGACAAGGGGGTCCCCAGGATGTAACAATGTGCCCTTGGGACAATGGGGGCTCCTGCGATGTCACAATGGGCCCTGGGGACAAAGGGAGGCCCCAGGATGTCACAATGGACCCTGGGGACAAAAGGGGTCCCCGGGATGTCACAATGGGCCCAGGGGACAACGAAGCATCCTGGGACGCCACAATGGGCCCGGGGAAAAAGGGGGGTCCCCAGGTTGTTCACAATGGGCCCTGGGGACAATGGGGGTCCTGGGATGTCACAATGAACCCTAGGGACAAAGGGGGTCCCCAGGATGTCACAATGGGCCCTGGGGATAAAGGGGACTCCCCAGGATGTCACAATAGGCCCTGGGGACAAAGGGGGTCCCCAGGATGTCACAACGGGCCCTGGGTACAAGGGGGGTCTCACCCTGTCACAATGAGCACTGGGGACAAAGGGGGTCCCCAGGATGTCACAATGGGCACTGGAGACAAAGGGGGGGTCTCCACGGTGCCACAATGGGCCCTGGGGACAAGAGGGTCCCCACGGTTTCACAATGGGCCCTGGGGACAAGGGGGATCCCCGCCCTGTCACAATGGGCCCTGGGGCCAAAGGGATCCCCAGGATGTCACAATGGGCCCTGGGGACTGCGGGGGGTACTAGGATGTCACAATGGGTCTTGGGGACAAAGGGGGTACCCAGGATGTCACAATGGGCCCTGGGGACAATGGGGGGTCCCTTGAAGGTCACAATGGGCCCATGGGACAAAGAGGGTGCCCACGGTGTCACAGTGGGCCCTGGCGACAAAGGGGGATCCCCAGGATGTCACAATGGGCCCCGGGGACAAAGTAAAATCCTGGAATGTCACAATGGTCCCCAGTGACAAAGGCGCTCCCCATGGTGCCACAATGGGCCCTGGGGACAAAGTGGGTCCCCAGGATTTCACAATGAGCACTGGGGACAAAGGGGGGTCCCAGGATGTCACAATGGCCCCTGGGGACAAGGGGGGGTTCCCATGGAGTCACATTGGGTCCTGGGGACAACGAGGCGTCCTGGGACGTCACAATGGGACTTGGGGACAAAGGGGGTCTTCCACAGTCTCACAATGGGCCCTAGAGACAAGGGGAGATCCCCAGGATGACACAATAGGCCCTGGAGACAAAGAGGAGTCCCCCTAAATGTCACAATGGGCCCTGGGGACAAGGGGGGTCCCCATGGTATCACAATAAGCCCTGGGGACAAAGTGGGGTCCTGGGATGTCACAACTGGCCCCAGTGACAAAGGGTGTCCCCATGGTGCCACAATGGGCCCTGGGGACAAAGAGGGTCCCCAGGATGTCACAATGGGCTTTGGGGACAAGGCGGGGTCCCCAGGATGTCACAATGGGGTCTTGGGACAAAGGGGGTCCCCAGGATGTCACAATGGTCCCTGGGGACAATGGGGGGTCCTGGGACATCACAGTGGGCCCTGGGGACAAAGGCGGTCCCAGGGTGTCACAATAAGCCATGGGGACAAGGGGGGTCCCCAGGATGTCAGAATGGGCCCTGGGGACAACGCGGGGTCCTGGGATGTCACAATGGGCCACGGGGACAAAGGCGATCCCCATGGTGTCACAATGGGCCCTGGGGACAAGGGGGTCCCCAGGATGTCACAATGGGCTCATGGGATAAAGGGGGTACCCACGGTGTCACTATAGGCCCTGGGGACAATGGGGGGTCCCCACGGTGCCACGATGGGTCGTGTGGACAAGGGGGTCCCCAGGATGTTCACAACGGGCCCTGAGGACAAAGGGGGTCCCCACGGTGTCACAATGGTTCCCTGGGGACAACTTGGGGTCCTGGGATGTCACAATGGGCCCTGGGGACAAAGGCGGTCCCCAGGATGTCACAATAAGCCCTGGGGACAAGGGGGGTCCCCAGGATGTCACAATGGGCACTGGGGACAAAGGGGGTACCCACGGTGTCACTATAGGCCCTGGGGACAACGGGGGGTCCCCACGGTGCCACGATGGGCCCTGGGGACAAGGGGGTCCCCAGGATGTTCACAATGGGCCCTGGAGACAATGGGGTGTCCCCAGGATGTCACAATGGGCCCTGGGGACAAAGAGGGTCCCCAGGATGTCACAATCGGCCCTGGGCACAAAGGGGGGTGCACATGGTGTCAAAATGGGCCCTGGGGACAAAGGGCGTCCCCAGGATGTCACAGTGGGCCCTGGGGACAAAGTGGTCCCCATGGTATCAGAATGGGCCCTGGGGACAAAGAGGGGTGCCCTGAATGTCACAATGGGCCCTGAGGACAAAGGGGGGTCCCCAGGATGTCGCAATGGGCCTTGGGGACAATGGGGGGTCCTAGGATGTCACAATGCGCCCGAGTGACAAATGGGGTCTCCATGGTGTCACAATGGGACCTGAAGACAAAGGGGGTCCCCTGAATGTCACAATGGGCCCTGAGGACAATGGGGGTTCCTGGAACGTCACAATGGGCCCTGGGGAGAAAGGGAGGTCCCCAGGATGTCACAATGGGCCCTGGAGACAATTGGGGGTTTTGGGATGTCTCGATGGGCTCTGACGACAAGGGGAGGTGCCCATGGTGTCACAATGGGTCCTCAGTGACAAGGGGGGTCCCTATAGTGTCACAATGGGCTCTGCAGACAATGGGGGGTCCTGGGATGTCACAATGGGCACCAGTGACAAAGGGGGTCGTCATGGTGCCACAATGGGCCCTGGGGAGTAAGTGGGGTCCTGGGATGTCACAATGGGTCCTGGGGACAAAGGGTGATCCTTTGATGTCACAAGGGGCCCTGGAGGCAAGGGGGTCCCCAGGATGTTACAATGGGCCCTGGGCACAAAGGGGGGTCCCCATAGTGTCACAATGGGTCCCCAGTGACAAGGGGGTCCCCACGGTGCCACGATGGGCCCTGGGGACAAGAGGGGGTCCCCATGGTGTCACAATGGACCCTGGGGTCAAAGGGGGTTCCCAGGACATCACAATGGGCTCTGGGGACAATGGGGATCCTGGGACATCACAATGAGCCCTGGGGACAAGGGGGGGTCCTGGGACGTCACAATGGGTCCTGGGGACAAAGCGGTTCCCCAGGATGTCACAATGGGCCCCGGGGACAAAGCAGGGTCCTGGGACGTCACAATGGGCCCTGGAGACAAAGGGATTCCCCAGGATGTCACAATGGGCCCTGGGGACAAAGGGGGTCCCCACAGTGTCACAATGGTCCCTGGGGACAAAGGAGATCCCCACAGTGTCACAATGGGCCCAGGGGACAAAAGGGGGACCCCAGGATGTCACAATGGGCCCAGGGGACAATGGGGGGTCCTGGGACGTTATAATGGGCCCTCGGGAAAAAGGGGGTCCACATGGTGCCACAATGGGCCCTGGGGACAACGGGGGTCCCAGGATGCCACAATGGACACTGGGGACAAGGGGGTCCCCAGGATGTCACAATGGGCCCTGGGGACAACGGTGGCTCCTGGGATGTCACAATGGGCCCTGGGGACACAGGTGGTCCCCAGGATGTCACAATGGGCCCTGGGGACAAAGTGGGGTCCTAAGATGTCACAATGGGCACTGGGGACAAAGGGGGTCCCCATGGTGCCACAATGGGCCTTGGGGACAATGGGGTCTCCCCAGGATGTCACAATGGGCCTTGGGGACAAAGGGGTGTCCCCTGAATGTGCATAATGGGCCCTGAAGACAAAGGGTGGTCGCCGGGATGTCTCAGTGGGCCCTGGGGACAATGGGGTGTCCTGGGATGTCACAATGGGCCCCAGTGACAAATGGGGTCTCCACGGTGTCACAATGGGCCCTGGAGTAAAGGGGCGTCCCCAGGATGTCACAATAGTCCCTGGGGACAAAGAGGAGTCCCCTGAATGTCATAATGGGCCCTGAGGACAAGGAGGGTCTCCACGGTGTCACAATGGGCCCTGGGGACAATGGGGGGTCCTGGGATGTCACAATAGGCCCTGGGGACAAAGGGGGTCCCCATGATTTCACAATGGGCCCAGGGGACAATGGGGCATCCTGGGACGTCACAATGGGCCCTGGGGACAAAGGGGGTCTCCATGGTGTCACAATGGCCCTGGGGATAAAGGGGGACCCCAGGATGTGTATAATGGGGCCTGGGGACAATGGGGGGTCCTGGGATGTCACAATGGGCTCTGGGGACAATAGGGGGTCCTGGGACGTCACAATGGGCCCTGGAGAAAAGGGGGGGTCCTGGCATGTCACAATAGGCCCTGGGGACAAAGGGGGTCTTCAGGATGTCACAATGGGCCCGGGGGACAAAGGGGGTCCCCAGGATGTCACAATAGGCCCTGGGGAAAAAGAGGGCTCCCCAGGATATCACAATGGGCCCTGGGGACAAAGAGGGGTCCACAGGATGTGCACAATGGGCCCTGGGGACAAAGGGGGCTCCCCAGCATATCACAATGGGCTCTGGTGACATAGGGGTCCCCAAGATGTCACAACGGGTCCTGGGGACAAGGGGGGTCCCAAGAGTGTCACAATGGGAACTGGAGACAAAGGGGGAGTCCCCACGGTGCCACGATGGGCCCTGGGGACAAGGGGGTCCCCAGGATGTAACAATGTGCCCTTGGGACAATGGGGGCTCCTGCGATGTCACAATGGGCCCCGGGGACAAAGGGAGGCCCCAGGATGTCACAATGGACCCTAGGGACAAAAGGGGTCCCTGGGATGTCACAATGGGCCCAGGGGACAACGAAGCATCCTGGGACGCCACAATGGGCCCGGGGAAAAAGGGGGGTCCCCAGGTTGTTCACAATGGGCCCTGGGGACAATGGGGGTCCTGGGATGTCACAATGAACCCTAGGGACAAAGGGGGTCCCCAGGATGTCACAATGGGCCCTGGGGATAAAGGGGACTCCCCAGGATGTCACAATAGGCCCTGGGGACAAAGGGGGTCCCCAGGATGTCACAACGGGCCCTGGGTACAAGGGGGGTCCCACCCTGTCACAATGAGCACTGGGGACAAAGGGGGTCCCCAGGATGTCACAATGGGCACTGGAGACAAAGGGGGGGTCTCCACGGCGCCACAATGGGCCCTGGGGACAAGAGGGTCCCCACGGTTTCACAATGGGCCCTGGGGACAAGGGGGATCCCCGCCCTGTCACAATGGGCCCTGGGGCCAAAGGGATCCCCAGGATGTCACAATGGGCCCTGGGGACTGCGGGGGGTACTAGGATGTCACAATGGGTCTTGGGGACAAAGGGGGTACCCAGGATGTCACAATGGGCCCTGGGGACAATGGGGGGTCCCTTGAAGGTCACAATGGGCCCATGGGACAAAGAGGGTGCCCACGGTGTCACAGTGGGCCCTGGCGACAAAGGGGGATCCCCAGGATGTCACAATGGGCCCTGGGGACAAGGGGGGGTTCCCATGGAGTCACAATGGGTCTGGGGACAACGAGGCGTCCTGGGACGTCACAATGGGACTTGGGGACAAAGGGGGTCTTCCACAGTCTCACAATGGGCCCTAGAGACAAGGGGAGATCCCCAGGATGACACAATAGGCCCTGGGGACAAAGAGGAGTCCCCCTGAATGTCACAATGGGCCCTGGGGACAAGGGGGGTCCCCATGGTATCACAATAAGCCCTGGGGACAAAGTGGGGTCCTGGGATGTCACAACTGGCCCCAGTGACAAAGGGTGTCCCCATGGTGCCACAATGGGCCCTGGGGACAAAGAGGGTCCCCAGGATGTCACAATGGGCTTTGGGGACAAGGCGGGGTCCCCAGGATGTCACAATGGGGTCTTGGGACAAAGGGGGTCCCCAGGATGTCACAATGGTCCCTGGGGACAATGGGGGTTCCTGGGACATCACAGTGGGCCCTGGGGACAAAGGCGGTCCCAGGGTGTCACAATAAGCCATGGGGACAAGGGGGGTCCCCAGGATGTCAGAATGGGCCCTGGGGACTGCGGGGGGTACTAGGATGTCACAATGGGTCTTGGGGACAAAGGAGGTACCCAGGATGTCACAATGGGCCCTGGGGACAATGGGGGGTCCCTTGAAGGTCACAATGGGCCCATGGGACAAAGAGGGTGCCCACGGTGTCACAGTGGGCCCTGGCGACAAAGGGGGATCCCCAGGATGTCACAATGGGCCCCGGGGACAAAGTAAAATCCTGGAATGTCACAATGGTCCCCAGTGACAAAGGCGCTCCCCATGGTGCCACAATGGGCCCTGGGGACAAAGTGGGTCCTCAGGATTTCACAATGAGCACTGGGGACAAAGGGGGGTCCCAGGATGTCACAATGGGCCCTGGGGACAAGGGGGGGTTCCCATGGAGTCACAATGGGTCCTGGGGACAACGAGGCGTCCTGGGACGTCACAATGGGACTTGGGGACAAAGGGGGTCTTCCACAGTCTCACAATGGGCCCTAGAGACAAGGGGAGATCCCCAGGATGACACAATAGGCCCTGGGGACAAAGAGGAGTCCCCCTGAATGTCACAATGGGCCCTGGGGACAAGGGGGGTCCCCATGGTATCACAATAAGCCCTGGGGACAAAGTGGGGTCCTGGGATGTCACAACTGGCCCCAGTGACAAAGGGTGTCCCCATGGTGCCACAATGGGCCCTGGGGACAAAGAGGGTCCCCAGGATGTCACAATGGGCTTTGGGGACAAGGCGGGGTCCCCAGGATGTCACAATGGGGTCTTGGGACAAAGGGGGTCCCCAGGATGTCACAATGGTCCCTGGGGACAATGGGGGGTCCTGGGACGTCACAATGGGCCCTGGGGACAAAGGCGGTCCCAGGGTGTCACAATAAGCCATGGGGACAAGGGGGGTCCGCAGGATGTCACAATGGGCCCTGGGGACAAAGGGGGGTCCCCATGGTGCCATGATGGGCCCTGGCGACAAGGGGGTCCCCAGGATGTCACAATGGGCCCATGGGACAAAGGGGGTACCCATGGTGTCACAATGGGCCCTGGGGACGACTTGGGGTCCTGGGATGTCACAATGGGCCCCGGTGACAAAGGGGGTCCCCGTGGTGCCACAATGTACCCCTGGGACAAAGGGGGTCCCCAGAATGTCATAATGGGCACTGGGGACAAGGGGGGTCCCCAGGATGTCACAAGTGGCCCTGGGGAGAAGGGGGGTCCCCAGGATGTCAGAATGGGCCCTGGGGACAACGCGGGGTCCTGGGATGTCACAATGGGCCACGGGGACAAAGGCGATCCCCATGGTGTCACAATGGGCCCTGGGGACTGCGGGGGGTACTAGGATGTCACAATGGGTCTTGGGGACAAAGCGGGTACTCAGGATGTCACAATGGGCCCTGGGGACAATGGGGGGTCCCTTGAAGGTCACAATGGGCCCATGGGACAAAGAGGGTGCCCACGGTGTCACAGTGGGCCCTGGCGACAAAGGGGGATCCCCAGGATGTCACAATGGGCCCCGGGGACAAAGTAAAATCCTGGAATGTCACAATGGTCCCCAGTGACAAAGGCGCTCCCCATGGTGCCACAATGGGCCCTGGGGACAAAGTGGGTCCCCAGGATGTCACAATGGGGTCTTGGGACAAAGAGGGTCCCCAGGATGTCACAATGGGCTCTGGGGACAATAGGGGGTCCTGGGACGTCACAATGGGCCCTGGAGAAAAGGGGGGGTCCTGGCATGTCTCAATAGGCCCTGGGGACAAAGGGGGTCTTCAGGATGTCACAATGGGCCCGGGGGACAAAGGGGGTCCCCAGGATGTCACAATAGGCCCTGGGGAAAAAGAGGGCTCCCCAGGATATCACAATGGGCCCTGGGGACAAAGAGGGGTCCACAGGATGTGCACAATGGGCCCTGGGGACAAAGGGGGCTCCCCAGGATATCACAATGGGCTCTGGTGACATAGGGGTCCCCAAGATGTCACAACGGGTCCTGGGGACAAGGGGGGTCCCAAGGATGTCACAATGGGCACTGGAGACAAAGGGGGGGTCCCCACGGTATCAGAATGGGCCATGGGGACAAAGGGGGGTCCCCTGAATGTCACAATGGGCCCTGGGGACAATGGGGGGTCCTGGGACGTCACAATGGGCCCTGGGGACAAGGGGGGGTCCCCTGGATGTCACAATGGGCCCTGGGGATAAGGAGGGATTCCCAGGATGTCACAATGGGCCCTGGGGACAAGGGGGGATTCCCAGGATGTCACAATGGGCCCTGGGGACAAGGGGGTGTCCCCAGGATGTCACAATGGGCCCTGCGGACAAGGGTGGTACCCACGGTGTCACAATGGGCACTGGGCACAAGGGGGGGTCCCTATAGTATCACAATGGGTCCTGGGGACAAGTGGGGTCCCCTGAAAGTCACAATGGGCCCTGGGGACAATGTGGGGTCCTGGGATGTCACAATGGGCCCCAGTGACAAACGGGGGCCCCTGAATGTCACAATGGGCCCTGGGGACAAGGGGGTGCAGAGGATGTCACAATGGGCCCTCCGGACAATGGGGGGTCCTGGGACATCACAATAGGCCCTGGGGACAAGGAGGGATCCCCAGGATGTCACAATGGGCCCTGGAGACAATGGTGGGTCATAGGACGTCACAATGGGCCCTGGGGACAAGGGTGGGTCCCCAGGATGTCACAATGGGCCTTGGGGACAAGGTGGTCCCGAGGATGTCACAATGGGCCCTGGGGACAATGGGTGGTCCTGGGATGTCACAATGGGCCCTAGGGACAATGTGGGGTCCCCAGGATGTCACAATGAAGTCTTGGGACAAAGGGGGTCCCCAGGATGTCACAATGGGGCCTGGAAACCAGGGGGGGTCCTGGGATGTCACAATGGGCCCCAGTGACAAAAGGGGTCCCTATGGTGCCACAATGGGCCCTGGGGACAAAGGGGGTCCCCTGGATGTCACAATGGACTCTGGGGACAAGGAGGGTCCCCAGGATGTCACAATGGGCCCTGGGGACAAAGGGGGTCCCCACGGTATCAGAATGGGCCCTGGGGACAAGGGGGTGTCCCCAGGATGTCACAATGGGCCCTGCGGACAAGGGTGGTACCCACGGTGTCACAATGGGCCCTGGGCACAAGGGGGGGTCCCCATAGTGTCACAATGGGTCCTGGGGACAAGTGGGGTCCCCAGGATGTCACAATGGGCCCTGGGGACAATGTGGGGTCCCCTGAATGTCACAATGGGCCCTGGGGACAAGGGGGTGCCGAGGATGTCACAATGGGCCCTGGGGACAATGGGGGGTCCTGGGACCTCACAGTGGGCCCTGAGGACAATGGTGGGTCCCCTGAATGTCAAAATGGGCCCTGGGGACAAAGGGGGGTCCGCAGGATGTCACAATGGGCACTGGGGACAAAGGGGGTGTCCCCAGGATGTCACAGTGGGCCCTGGGGACAATGGCGGGTCCTGGGACGTCACAATGGGCCCTGGGGACAAGGGGGGGTCCCCTGGATGTCACAATGGGCCCTGGGGATAAGGAGGGATTCCCAGGATGTCACAATGGGCCCTGGGGACAAGGGGGGATTCCCAGGATGTCACAATGGGCCCTGGGGACAAGGGGGTGTCCCCAGGATGTCACAATGGGCCCTGCGGACAAGGGTGGTACCCACGGTGTCACAATGGGCACTGGGCACAAGGGGGGGTCCCTATAGTATCACAATGGGTCCTGGGGACAAGTGGGGTCCCCTGAAAGTCACAATGGGCCCTGGGGACAAGGGGGGGTCCCCAGGATGTCACAATGGGCCCTGGGGACAAGGGGGTGCAGAGGATGTCACAATGGGCCCTGGGGACAATGGGGGGTCCTGGGACATCACAATGGGCCCTGGGGACAAGGAGGGATCCCCAGGATGTCACAATGGGCCCTGGGGACAATGGGGGGTCCTGGGACGTCACAATGGGCCCTGGGGACAAGGGGGGGTCCCCAGGATGTCACAATGGGCCCTGAGGACAAGGGCGTGCTGAGGGTGTCACAATGGGCCCTGGAGACAATGGGGGGTCCTGGGATGTCACAATGGGCCCTGGGGACAAGGGGGGGTCCCCAGGAAGTCACAATGGGCCTTGGGAACAAGGGGGTCCCCCAGATATCACAATGGGCCCTGGGGACAATGTAAGGTCCTGGCCTGTCACAATGGACCCTGAGGACAAGGGGGGACCCCAGGATGTCACAATGAAGTCTTGGGACAAAGGGGGTCCCCAGGATGTCACAATGGGCCCTGGGGACAAAGGGGGTCCCCACGGTGTCAGAATGGGCCCTGGGGACAAGGGGGGTCCCCTGAATATCACAATGGGCCATGGGGACAATGGGGGGTCCTGGGATGTCACAATGAGCCCTGGGGACAAGGGTGGTACCCACGGTGTCACAATGGGCCCTGGGCAAAAGGGGGGGTCCCCATAGTGTCACAATGGACCCTGGGGACAAGGGGGTGCCGAGGATGTCACAATGGGCCCTCGGGACAATGGGGGGTCCTGGGACCTCACAATGGGCCCTGACGACAATGGTGGGTCCCCTGAATGTCAAAATGGGCCCTGGGGACAAAGGGGGGTCCGCAGGATGTCACCATGGGCACTGGGGATAAAGGGGGGGTCCCCAAGGTGTCACAATGGGCCCAAGTGACAAGGAGGGTCCCCACGGTGCCACGATGGGTCCTGGGGACAAGGGCGTCCCCCAGATGTCACAATGGGCCCTGGGGACAATGGGGTTGCCCAGGATGTCACAATGGGCCCTGGGGACAATGGGAGTCCCCAAGGTGTCAGAACGAGCCCTGGGGACAAAGTGGAATCCTGGAATGTCACAATGGCCCCCAGTGACAAAGGGGTTCCCCATGGTGCCACAATGGGCCCTGGGGACAAAAGGGGTCCCCAGGATTTCACAATAGCACTGGGGATAAAGGGGGGTCATGGGATGTCACAATGGGCCCTGGGGACAAGGGAGATCCCCATGGTGTCACAATAAGCCCTGGGGACAAAGTGGGGTCCTGGGATGTCACAATGGGCCCCAGTGACAAACAGGGTCTCCATGGTGCCACAATGGGCCGTGGGGACAAATGGGGTCCCCAGGATGTCACAATGAACCCTGGGGACAAAGGGTGGTCCTGGGACATTTCAACGGGCCCTGGGGACAAGGGGGGGACCCCAGGATGTCACAATGGGCCCTGGGGACAAAGGGGGGTCCCCATGGTTTCACAATGGGCCCTGGGGACAAGGGGGTCCCCCAGATATCGCAATGGGCCCTGGGGACAAAGTAAGTTCCTGGGCTGTCACAGTGGACCATGAGGACAAGGTGGGTCCCCCGGATGTCACAATGGGCCCTTGGGACCAGGGTGGGTCCTGGGATGTCACAATGGGCCCCAGTGACAAAGAGGGTCCTCATGGTGCCACAATGGGCCCTGGGGACAAAGGGGGTCCCCTGGATGTCACAATGGGCTCTGGGGACAAAGGGGGGTGTCGACGGTGTCAAAATGGGCACTGGGGACAAAGGGCGTCCCCAGGATGTCACCATGGGCCCTGGGGACAACAGGGGGTCCTGGGATGTCACAATGAGCCCTGCGGACAAGGGGGGTACCCACGGTGTCACAATGGGCCCTGGACACAAGGGGGGGTCCGCATAGTGTCACAATGGGTCCTGGGGACAAGTGGGGTCCCCAGGATGTCACAATAGGTCCTGGGGACAATGTGGGGTCCCCTGAATGTCACAATGGGCCCTGGGGACAATGTGGGGTCCTGGGATGTCACAATGGGCCCCCGTGACAAACGGGGGCCCCTGAATGTCACAATGGGCCCTGGGGACAATGGGGGGTCCTGGGACGTCACAATGGGTAATGGGAACAAGGAGGGATCCCCAGGATGTCACAATGGGCCCTGGGGACAATGGCGGGTCCTGGGACGTCACAATGGGCCCTGGGGACAAGGGGGGGTCCCCAGGATGTCACAATGGGCCCTGGGGACAAAGAGGGGTCCCCTGAATGTCACAATGGGCCCTGGGCACAAGGGGGTGCCGAGGATGTCACAATGGGCCCTGGGGACAATGGAGGGTCCTGGGACCTCACAATGGGCCCTGAGGACAATGGTGGGTCCCCTGAATGTCACAATGGGCCCTGGGGACAAAGGGGGGTCCGCAGGATGTCACAATGGGCACTGGGGACAAAGGGGGGCGTCCCCATGGTGTCACAATGGGCTCAAGTGACAAGGAGGGTCCCCACGGTGCCACGATGGGTCCTGGGGACAAGGGCGTCCCCCAGATGTCACAATGGGCCCTGGGGACAATGGGGTTGCCCAGGATGTCACAATGGGCCCTGGGGACAATGGGAGTCCCCAAGGTGTCAGAACGAGCCCTGGGGACAAAGTGGAATCCTGGAATGTCACAATGGCCCCCAGTGACAAAGGGGTTCCCCATGGTGTCATAATAGGCCCTGGGGACAAAAGGGGTCCCCAGGATTTCACAATAGCACTGGGGATAAAGGGGGGTCATGGGATGTCACAATGGGCTCCAGTGACAAAGAGGGTCCTCATGGTGCCACAATGGGCCCTGGGGACAAAGGGGGTCCCCTGGATGTCACAATGGGCTCTGGGGACAAGGAGGGTCCCCAGGATGTCACAATGGGCCCTGGGGACAAACAGCGTCCCCAGCATGTCACAATGGGCCCTGGGGACAAAGGGGGTCCCCACGGTATCAGAATGGGCCCTGGGGACAAAGGGGGGTCCCCTGAATGTCACAATGGACCGTGGGGACAATGGGGGGTCCTGGGACGTCACAATGGGCCCTTGGGACAAGGGGGGGTCCCTAGGATGTCACAATGGGCCCTGGGGACAAGGTAGTGCAGTGGATGTCACAATGGGCCCTGGGGACAATGGGGGGTGTCCAGGATGTGAGAATGAGTCCTGAGGACAATGGGGGGTCCCCATGGTGTCACAATGGGTCCCCAGTGACAAGGAGGGGTCCCCATGGTGTCACAATAGGCCCTGGGGACAAAGTGGGGTCCAAGAATGTCACAATGGGCCCTGGGGACAAAAGGGGTTGCCATGGTGCCACAATGGGCCCTGGGGTCAAAGGGGGTCCCCATGGTGCTACAATGGGCCCTGGGGACAAAGGGGGGTCCTGGGATGTCACAATGGGCCCTGGGGACAAAGGGGGTGTCCCCATGGTGCCACAACAGGCCCTGGGAGCAAGGGGATGGCCAGGATGTCACAATGTGTCCTGGGGAAAATGGGGGGTGCCCAGGATGTCACAATGGACCCTGAGGACAAGCGGGGGTCTCCATGGTGTCACAATGGGCCCCAGTGACAAAGGGGATCCCCTGAATGTCACAATCGGTCCTGGGGACAATGGGGGGTCCTGGGACCTCACAATGGGCCCTGAGGACAATGGTGGGTCCCCTGAAGATCACAATGGGCCCTGGGGACAAAGGGGGGTCCGCAGAATGTCACAATGGGCACTGGGGACAAAGGGGGGGTCCCCATAGTGTCACAATGGGCCCAAGTGACAAGGAGGGTCCCCACGGTGCCACGATGGGTCCTGGGGACAAGGGCGTCCCCCAGATGTCACAATGGGCCCTGGGGACAATGGGGTTGCCCAGGATGTCACAATGGGCCCTGGGGACAATGGGAGTCCCCAAGGTGTCAGAACGAGCCCTGGGGTCAAAGTGGAATCCTGGAATGTCACAATGGCCCCCAGTGACAAAGAGGTTGCCAATGGTGCCACAATGGGCCGTGGGGACAAAAGGGGTCCCCAGGATTTCACAATAGCACTGGGGACAAAGGGGGGTCATGGGATGTCACAATGGGCCCTGGGGACAAGGGAGATCCCCATGGTGTCACAATAAGCCCTGGGGACAAGTGGGGTCCTGGGATGTCACAATGGGCTCTAGGGACAAGGAGGGTCCCCAGGATGTCACAATGGGCCCTGGGGACAAAGGGGGGTCCTGGGATGTCACAATGGGCTCCAGTGACAAAGAGGGTCCTCATGGTGCCAAAATGGGCCCTGGGGACAAAGGGGGTCCCCTGGATGTCACAATGGGCTCTGGGGACAAGGAGGGTCCCCAGGATGTCACAATGGGCCCTGGGGACAAAGAGCGTCCCCAGCATGTCACAATGGGCCCTGGGGACAAAGGGGGTCCCCACGGTATCAGAATGGGCCCTGGGGACAAAGGGGGGTCCCCTGAATGTCACAATGGGCCCTGGGGACAATGGGGGGTCCTGGGACGTCACAATGGGCCCTGGGGACAAGGGGGGGTCCCCAGGATGTCACAATGGGCCCTGGGGAAAAAGAGGGGTCCCCTGAATGTCACAATGGGCCCTGGGGACAAGGGGGTGCAGAGGATGTCACAATGGGCCCTGGGGACAATGGGGGGTCCTGGGACATCACAATGGGGCCTGAGGACAAGGAGGGATCCCCAGGATGTCACAATGGGCCCTGGGGACAATGGGGGGTCCTGGGACGTCACAATTGGCCCTGGGGACAAGGGGGGGTCCCCAGGATGTCACAATGGGCCCTGGGGACAAGGGGGTGCCGAGGATATCACAATGGGCCCTGGGGACAATGGGGGGTCCTGGGATGTCACAATGGGCCCTGGGGACAAGGGGGGGTCCCCAGGATCTCACAATGGGCCCTGGGGACAAAGAGGGGTCCCCTGAATGTCACAATGGGCCCTGGGGACAAGGGGGTGCAGAGGATGTCACAATGGGCCCTGGGGACAATGGGGGGTCCTGGGACATCACAATAGGCCCTGGGGACAAGGAGGGATCCCCAGGATGTCACAATGGGCCCTGGAGACAATGGGGGGTCCTGGGACGTCACAATGGGCCCTGGGGACAAGGGTGGGTCCCCAGGATGTCACAATGGGCCTTGGGGACAAGGGGGTCCCGAGGATGTCACAATGGGCCCTGGGGACAATGGGGGGTCCTGGGATGTCACAATGGGCCCTAGGGACAATGTGGGGTCCCCAGGATGTCACAATGAAGTCTTGGGACAAAGGGGGTCCCCAGGATGTCACAATGGGGCCTGGAAACCAGGGGGGGTCCTGGGATGTCACAATGGGCCCCAGTGACAAAAGGGGTCCCTATGGTGCCACAATGGGCCCTGGGGACAAAGGGGGTCCCCTGGATGTCACAATGGACTCTGGGGACAAGGAGGGTCCCCAGGATGTCACAATGGGCCCTGGGGACAAAGGGGGTCCCCACGGTATCAGAATGGGCCCTGGGGACAAGGGGGTGTCCCCAGGATGTCACAATGGGCCCTGGGCACAAGGGTGGTACCCACGGTGTCACAATAGGCCCTGGGCACAAGGGGGGGTCCCCATAGTGTCACAATGGGTCCTGGGGACAATGTGGGGTCCCCAGGATGTCACAATGGGCCCTGGGGACAATGTGGGGTCCCCTGAATGTCACAATGGGCCCTGGGGACAAGGGGGTGCCGAGGATGTCACAATGGGCCCTGGGGACAATGGGGGGTCCTGGGACATCACAGTGGGCCCTGAGGACAATGGTGGGTCCCCTGAATGTCAAAATGGGCCCTGGGGACAAAGGGGGGTCCGCAGGATGTCACAATGGGCACTGGGGACAAAGGGGGTGTCCCCAGGATGTTACAGTGGGCCCTGGGGACAATGGCGGGTCCTGGGACGTCACAATGGGCCCTGGGGACAAGGGGGGGTCCCCTGGATGTCACAATGGGCCCTGGGGATAAGGAGGGATTCCCAGGATGTCACAATGGGCCCTGGGGACAAGGGGGGATTCCCAGGATGTCACAATGGGCCCTGGGGACAAGGGGGTGTCCCCAGGATGTCACAATGGGCCCTGCGAACAAGGGTGGTACGCACGGTGTCACAATGGGCACTGGGCACAAGGGGGGGTCCCTATAGTATCACAATGGGCCCCAGTGACAAACGGGGGCCCCTGAATGTCACAATGGGCCCTGGGGACAATGGGGGGTCCTGGGATGTCACAATGGGCCCTGGGGACAAGGGGGTGCAGAGGATGTCACAATGGGCCCTGGGGACAATGGGGGGTCCTGGGACATCACAATAGGCCCTGGGGACAAGGAGGGATCCCCAGGATGTCACAATGGGCCCTGGAGACAATGGGGGGTCCTGGGACGTCACAATGGGCCCTGGGGACAAGGGTGGGTCCCCAGGATGTCAATATGGGCCTTGGGGACAAGGGGGTCCCGAGGATGTCACAATGGGCCCTGGGGACAATGGGGGGTCCTGGGATGTCACAATAGGCCCTGGGGACAAGGAGGGATCCCCAGGATGTCACAATGGGCCCTGGAGACAATGGGGGGTCCTGGGACGTCACAATGGGCCCTGGGGACAAGGGTGGGTCCCCAGGATGTCACAATGGGCCTTGGGGACAAGGGGGTCCCGAGGATGTCACAATGGGCCCTGGGGACAATGGGGGGTCCTGGGATGTCACAATGGGTCCTGGGGACAAGGTGGGGTCCCCAGGATGTCACAATGGGTACTGGAGACAAAGAGGGGGTCCCCATGGTGTCACAATGGGCCCAAGTGACAAGGAGGGTCCCCACAGTGCCACGATGGGTCCTGGGGACAAGGGCGTTCCCCAGATGTCACAGTGGGCCCTGGGGACAAAAGGGGTCCCCAGGATTTCACAATAGCACTGGGGATAAAGGGGGGTCATGGGATGTCACAATGGGCCCTGGGGACAAGGGAGATCCCCATGGTGTCACAATAAGCCCTGGGGACAAAGTGGGGTCCTGGGATGTCACAATGGGCCCCAGTGACAAAGGTGGTCCCCTGAATGTTACAATGGGTCCTGAGGACAGTGCGGGGTCCTGGGACGTCACAATGGGCCCTGGGGACAAGGAGGGATCCCCAGGATGTCACAATGGGCCCTGGGGACAAGGGGGGGTCCCCAGGATGTCACAATGGGCCCTGGGGACAACGGGGCGTCCTAAGACGTCACAATGGGCCCTGGGGCCAAGCAGGGATCCCCAGGATGTCACAATGGGCCCTGGGGACAAGGGGGGGTCCCCAGGATGTCACAATGGGCCCTGGGGACAACGGGGGGTCCTAAGACGTCACAATGGGCCCTGGGGCCAAGCAGGGATCCCCAGGATGTCACAATGGGCCCTGGACACAATGGGGGGTCCTGGGATGTCACAATGGGCCCCGTTGACAAGGGGGCATCCCCAGGATGTCAAAATGCGCCCTGGGGCCCAGGGGGGTCCTGCGATGTCACAATGGGCCCTGGGGACAAAGGGGGTCCCCTGGATGTCACAATGGACTCTGGGGACAAAGGGGATCCCCACGGTATCAGAATGGGCCCTGGGGAAAAAGGGGGGTCCTGGGATGTCACAATGAGCCCTGCGGACAAGGGTGGTACCCACGGTGTCACAATGGGCCCTGGGCACAAGGGGGGGTCCCCATAGTGTCACAATGGGTCCTGGGGACAAGTGGGGTCCCCAGGATGTGACAATGTGTCCTGGGGACAATGTGGGGTCCTGGGATGTCACAATGGGCCCCAGTGACAAAGGGGCCCCCTGAATGTCACAATGGGTCCTGGGAACAATCGGGGGTCCTGGGACGTCACAATGGGCCCTGGGGACAAGGAGGGATCCCCAGGATGTCACAATGGGCCCTGGGGACAATGGGGGGTCCTGGGACGTCACAATGGGCCCCAGTGACAAGGGGGGGTCCCCAGGATGTCACAGTGTGCCCTGGGTACAAAGAGGCGTCCCCGGAATGTCAAAATCGGCCCTGGGGACAAAGGGCGGTCCTCAGGATATCACAATGGGCCCTGGGGACAAAGGGTGGTCGCCAGGATATCACAATGGGCTCTGGTGACAATGGGGTCCCCAGGATGTCACAATGGGCCCTGGGGACAAGTTGGGGTCCCCTGAATTTCACAATGGGCCCTGGGGACAAAGAGGGCTCCCCAGCATATCACAATGGGCCCTGGGGACAATGGGGGGCCCTGGGACGTCACAATGGGCCCTGGGGACAAGGGGGGGTCCCCAGGATGTCACAATGGGCTCTGGGGACAAGGAGGGTCCCCAGCATGTCACTATGGGCCCTGGGGACAAAGGGGGGGTCCCCAGGATGTCACAATGTGCGCTGGGGACAAAGAGAGTCCCCAGCATGTCACAATGGGCCCTGGGGACAAAGGGGGTCCCCACGGTATCAGAATGGGTCCTGGGGACAAGGGGGGTCCCCTGAATATCACAATAGGTCCTGGGGACAATGGGGGGTCCTGGGACGCAACAATGGGCCCTGGGGAAAAGGAGGGATCCCCAGGATGTCACAATGGGCCCTGGGGACAATGGGGGGTCCTGGGACGTCACAATGGGCCCTGGGGACAAGGGGGGGTTCCCAGGATGTCACAATGGGCCCTGGGGACAAAGAGGGGTCCCCTGAATGTCACAATGGGCCCTGGGGACAAGGGGGTGCAGAGGATGTCACAATGGGCCCTGGGGACAATGGGGGGTCCTGGGACATCACAATGGGCCCTGGGGACAAGGAGGGATCCCCAGGATGTCACAATGGGCCCTGGGGACAATGGGGGGTCCTGGGACGTCACAATGGGCCCTGGGGACAAGGGAGGGTCCCCAGGATGTCACAATGGGCCCTGGGGACAAGGGCGTGCCGAGGATGTCACAATGGGCCCTGGAGACAATGGGGGGTCCTGGGATGTCACAATGGGCCCTGGGGACAAGGGGGGGTCCCCAGGAAGTCACAATGGGCCTTGGGAACAAGGGGGTCCCCCAGATATCACAATGGGCCCTGGGGACAATGTAAGGTCCTGGCCTGTCACAATGGACCCTGAGGACAAGGGGGGACCCCAGGATGTCACAATGAAGTCTTGGGACAAAGGGGGTCCCCAGGATGTCACAATGGGCCCTGGGGACAAAGGGGGTCCCCACGGTGTCAGAATGGGCCCTGGGGACAAGGGGGGTCCCCTGAATATCACAATGGGCCATGGGGACAATGGGGGGTCCTGGGATGTCACAATGAGCCCTGGGGACAAGGGTGGTACCCACGGTGTCACAATGGGCCCTGGGCAAAAGGGGGGGTCCCCATAGTGTCACAATGGACCCTGGGGAAAAGGGGGTGCCGAGTATGTCACAATGGGCCCTGGGGACAATGGGGGGTCCTGGGACCTCACAATGGGCCCTGAGGACAATGGTGGGTCCCCTGAATGTCAAAATGGGCCCTGGGGACAAAGGGGGGTCCGCAGGATGTCACAATGGGCACTGGGGATAAAGGGGGGGTCCCCAAGGTGTCACAATGGGCCCAAGTGACAAGGAGGGTCCCCACGGTGCCACGATGGGTCCTGGGGACAAGGGCGTCCCCCAGATGTCACAATGGGCCCTGGGGACAATGGGGTTGCCCAGGATGTCACAATGGGCCCTGGGGACAATGGGAGTCCCCAAGGTGTCAGAACGAGCCCTGGGGACAAAGTGGAATCCTGGGATGTCACAATGACCCCCAGTGACAAAGGGGTTCCCCATGGTGCCACAATGGGCCCTGGGGACAAAAGGGGTCCCCAGGATTTCACAATAGCACTGGGGATAAAGGGGGGTCATGGGATGTCACAATGGGCCCTGGGGACAAGGGAGATCCCCATGGTGTCACAATAAGCCCTGGGGACAAAGTGGGGTCCTGGGATGTCACAATGGGCTCTGGGGACAAGGAGGGTCCCCAGGATGTCACAATGGGCCCTGGGGACAAAGGGGGGTCCTGGGATGTCACAATGGGCTCCAGTGACAAAGAGGGTCCTCATGGTGCCACAATGGGCCCTGGGGACAAAGGGGGTCCCCTGGATGTCACAATGGGCTCTGTGGACAAGGAGGGTCCCCAGGATGTCACAATGGGCCCTGGGGACAAAGAGCGTCCCCAGCATGTCACAATGGGCCCTGGGGACAAAGGGGGTCCCCACGGTATCAGAATGGGCCCTGGGGACAAAGGGGGGTCCCCTGAATGTCACAATGGGCCCTGGGGACAATGGGGGGCCCTGGGACGTCACAATGGGCCCTGGGGACAAGGAGGGATCCCCAGGATGTCACAATGGGCCGTGGGGACAAAGAGGCGTCCCCTGAATGTCACAATGGGCCCTGGGGACAAGGGGGTGCCGAGGATGTCACAATGGGCCCTGGGGACAAGGGAGATCCCCATGGTGTCACAATAAGCCCTGGGGACAAAGTGGGGTCCTGGGATGTCACAATGGGCCCTGGGGACACAGGTGGTCCCCAGGATGTCACAATGGGCCCTGGGGACAAAGTGGGGTCCTAAGATGTCACAATGGGCACTGGGGACAAAGGGGGTCCCCATGGTGTCACAATCGGCCTTGAGGACAATGGGGTCTCCCCAGGATGTCACAATGGGCCTTGGGGACAAAGGGGTGTCCCCTGAATGTGCATAATGGGCCCTGGGGACAAAGGGTGGTCGCCAGGATGTCTCAGTGGGCCCTGGGGACAATGGGGTGTCCTGGGATGTCACAATGGGCCCCAGTGACAAATGGGGTCTCCACGGTGTCACAATGGGCCCTGGGGATAAAGGGGGTTCTCCAGGATGTCACAATGGGCCCAAGTGATGAGTCCCCACAGTGCCACTATGGGCCCTGGAGACAAGGGGGTCCCACGGATGTCACAATGGGCCCTGGGGACAAGGGGGGTCCCCAGGATGTCACGATGGGGCCTGGGGACAACGAGGGGTCCTGGGACGTCACAATGAGCCCTGGGGAAAAAGGGTGGTCCCCATGATGTCACAATGGGCACTGGAGACAGTGGGGGGTCCTGGGATGTCACAATGGGCCCTGGGGACAAAGTAAGGTCCTCGGCTGTCACAATGAGCCCTGAGGACAAGGGGGGTTCCCAGAATTTCACAATGAGCACTGGGGACAAAGTGGGGTCCTGGGATGTCAAAATGGGCCCTGGGGACAAAGGGGGTCCCTTAATTGTCACAATGGGCCCTGGGGACAAGGGGGGTCCCTTAATTGTCACAATGGGCCCTGGGGACAAAGTGGGGTCCTGGAATGTCACAATGGGCCCAGAGGACAAAGGGGGTCCCCATGGTGCCACAGTGGGCCCTGGGGACAAAGGGGGTCCTGAGACGTCACAATGGGCCCTGGGGAAAAGGCGGGGTCCCCACGGTGTCACAATGGGCCCTGGGGACAATGGGGGGTCCTGGGATGTCACAATGGGCCCCAGTGACAAAGGGGGTCCCCATGGTGCGACAACGAGCTCTGGGGATAAAGGGGGTCTCCAGGATGTCACAATGGGCCCTGGGGACAAAGGAAGTCCCCAGAATGCCACAATGGGTCCTGGAAAGAAGTGGGGTCCCCACCGTGTCACAATGGGCCTTGGGGACAAAGGGGGGTCCCCAGGATGTCACAATGGGCCCCGGGGACAAAGGGGTCCCCAGGATGTCACAATGGGTACTGGGGACAAAGGCGGGGTCCCCATGGTGTCACAATGGACCCAAGTGACAGGACGAGTCCCCGCGGTACCACTATGGGCCCTGGAGACCAGGGGGTTCCCCGGATTTCACAATGGGCCCTGGGGACTAGGGGGTGGGGGTTCCCTCGGTGCCACGATGGGCCCTGGGGACAAGGGGGTCCCCAGGATGTCACATTGGGCCCTGAGGACAAATTGGGGTTCTGGGATGTCACAATGGGCCCTGGGGACAAAGGGGGTGTCCATGGTGCCACAATGGGCCCAGGGGACAAAGAGGGGTCCCCAGAATGTCACAATGGGCCCTGGGGACATTTGGGGTCCTCAGAATGTCACAATGGGCCGTGGGAACAATAGGGGGTCCTGGGACGTCACAATGGGCCCTGGAGTAAAGGGGGGTCCCCAGGGTGTCACAATAGGCCCTGGGGACAAAGAGGAGTCCCCTGAATGTCATAATGGGCCCTGAGGACAAGGAGGGTCTCCACGGTGTCATAATGGGCCCTGGGGACAATGGGGGGTCCTGGGATGTCACAATAGGCCCTGGGGACAAAGAGGAGTCCCCTGAATGTCATAATGGGCCCTGAGGACAAGGAGGGTCTCCACGGTGTCACAATGGGCCCTGGGGACAATGGGGGGTCCTGGGATGTCACAATAGGCCCTGGGGACAAAGGGGGTCCCCATGATTTCACAATGGGCCCAGGGGACAATGGGGCATCCTGGGACGTCACAATGGGCCCTGGGGACAAAGGGGGTCTCCATGGTGTCACAACGGCCCTGGGGATAAAGGGGGACCCCAGGATGTGTATAATGGGGCCTGGGGACAATGGGGGGTCCTGGGATGTCACAATGGGCTCTGGGGACAATAGGGGGTCCTGGGACGTCACAATGGGCCCTGGAGAAAAGGGGGGGTCCTGGCATGTCACAATAGGCCCTGGGGACAAAGGGGGTCTTCAGGATGTCACAATGGGCCCGGGGGACAAAGGGGGTCCCCAGGATGTCACAATAGGCCCTGGGGAAAAAGAGGGCTCCCCAGGATATCACAATGGGCCCTGGGGACAAAGAGGGGTCCACAGGATGTGCACAATGGGCCCTGGGGACAAAGGGGGCTCCCCAGCATATCACAATGGGCTCTGGTGACATAGGGGTCCCCAAGATGTCACAACGGGTCCTGGGGACAAGGGGGGTCCCAAGGATGTCACAATGGGCACTGGAGACAAAGGGGGGGTCCCCACGGTGCCACGATGGGCCCTGGGGACAAGGGGGTCCCCAGGATGTAACAATGTGCCCTTGGGACAATGGGGGCTCCTGCGATGTCACAATGGGCCCTGGGGACAAAGGGAGGCCCCAGGATGTCACAATGGACCCTGGGGACAAAAGGGGTCCCCGGGATGTCACAATGGGCCCAGGGGACAACGAAGCATCCTGGGACGCCACAATGGGCCCGGGGAAAAAGGGGGGTCCCCAGGTTGTTCACAATGGGCCCTGGGGACAATGGGGGTCCTGGGATGTCACAATGAACCCTAGGGACAAAGGGGGTCCCCAGGATGTCACAATGGGCCCTGGGGATAAAGGGGACTCCCCAGGATGTCACAATAGGCCCTGGGGACAAAGGGGGTCCCCAGGATGTCACAACGGGCCCTGGGTACAAGGGGGGTCTCACCCTGTCACAATGAGCACTGGGGACAAAGGGGGTCCCCAGGATGTCACAATGGGCACTGGAGACAAAGGGGGGGTCTCCACGGTGCCACAATGGGCCCTGGGGACAAGAGGGTCCCCACGGTTTCACAATGGGCCCTGGGGACAAGGGGGATCCCCGCCCTGTCACAATGGGCCCTGGGGCCAAAGGGATCCCCAGGATGTCACAATGGGCCCTGGGGACTGCGGGGGGTACTAGGATGTCACAATGGGTCTTGGGGACAAAGGGGGTACCCAGGATGTCACAATGGGCCCTGGGGACAATGGGGGGTCCCTTGAAGGTCACAATGGGCCCATGGGACAAAGAGGGTGCCCACGGTGTCACAGTGGGCCCTGGCGACAAAGGGGGATCCCCAGGATGTCACAATGGGCCCCGGCGACAAAGTAAAATCCTGGAATGTCACAATGGTCCCCAGTGACAAAGGCGCTCCCCATGGTGCCACAATGGGCCCTGGGGACAAAGTGGGTCCCCAGGATTTCACAATGAGCACTGGGGACAAAGGGGGGTCCCAGGATGTCACAATGGCCCCTGGGGACAAGGGGGGGTTCCCATGGAGTCACATTGGGTCCTGGGGACAACGAGGCGTCCTGGGACGTCACAATGGGACTTGGGGACAAAGGGGGTCTTCCACAGTCTCACAATGGGCCCTAGAGACAAGGGGAGATCCCCAGGATGACACAATAGGCCCTGGAGACAAAGAGGAGTCCCCCTAAATGTCACAATGGGCCCTGGGGACAAGGGGGGTCCCCATGGTATCACAATAAGCCCTGGGGACAAAGTGGGGTCCTGGGATGTCACAACTGGCCCCAGTGACAAAGGGTGTCCCCATGGTGCCACAATGGGCCCTGGGGACAAAGAGGGTCCCCAGGATGTCACAATGGGCTTTGGGGACAAGGCGGGGTCCCCAGGATGTCACAATGGGGTCTTGGGACAAAGGGGGTCCCCAGGATGTCACAATGGTCCCTGGGGACAATGGGGGGTCCTGGGACATCACAGTGGGCCCTGGGGACAAAGGCGGTCCCAGGGTGTCACAATAAGCCATGGGGACAAGGGGGGTCCCCAGGATGTCAGAATGGGCCCTGGGGACAACGCGGGGTCCTGGGATGTCACAATGGGCCACGGGGACAAAGGCGATCCCCATGGTGTCACAATGGGCCCTGGGGACAAGGGGGTCCCCAGGATGTCACAATGGGCTCATGGGATAAAGGGGGTACCCACGGTGTCACTATAGGCCCTGGGGACAATGGGGGGTCCCCACGGTGCCACGATGGGTCGTGTGGACAAGGGGGTCCCCAGGATGTTCACAACGGGCCCTGAGGACAAAGGGGGTCCCCACGGTGTCACAATGGTTCCCTGGGGACAACTTGGGGTCCTGGGATGTCACAATGGGCCCTGGGGACAAAGGCGGTCCCCAGGATGTCACAATAAGCCCTGGGGACAAGGGGGGGTCCCCAGGATGTCACAATGGGCACTGGGGACAAAGGGGGTACCCACGGTGTCACTATAGGCCCTGGGGACAACGGGGGGTCCCCACGGTGCCACGATGGGCCCTGGGGACAAGGGGGTCCCCAGGATGTTCACAATGGGCCCTGGAGACAATGGGGTGTCCCCAGGATGTCACAATGGGCCCTGGGGACAAAGAGGGTCCCCAGGATGTCACAATCGGCCCTGGGCACAAAGGGGGGTGCACATGGTGTCAAAATGGGCCCTGGGGACAAAGGGCGTCCCCAGGATGTCACAGTGGGCCCTGGGGACAAAGTGGTCCCCATGGTATCAGAATGGGCCCTGGGGACAAAGAGGGGTGCCCTGAATGTCACAATGGGCCCTGAGGACAAAGGGGGGTCCCCAGGATGTCGCAATGGGCCTTGGGGACAATGGGGGGTCCTAGGATGTCACAATGCGCCCGAGTGACAAATGGGGTCTCCATGGTGTCACAATGGGACCTGAAGACAAAGGGGGTCCCCTGAATGTCACAATGGGCCCTGAGGACAATGGGGGTTCCTGGAACGTCACAATGGGCCCTGGGGAGAAAGGGAGGTCCCCAGGATGTCACAATGGGCCCTGGAGACAATTGGGGGTTTTGGGATGTCTCGATGGGCTCTGACGACAAGGGGAGGTGCCCATGGTGTCACAATGGGTCCTCAGTGACAAGGGGGGTCCCTATAGTGTCACAATGGGCTCTGCAGACAATGGGGGGTCCTGGGATGTCACAATGGGCACCAGTGACAAAGGGGGTCGTCATGGTGCCACAATGGGCCCTGGGGAGTAAGTGGGGTCCTGGGATGTCACAATGGGTCCTGGGGACAAAGGGTGATCCTTTGATGTCACAAGGGGCCCTGGAGGCAAGGGGGTCCCCAGGATGTTACAATGGGCCCTGGGCACAAAGGGGGGTCCCCATAGTGTCACAATGGGTCCCCAGTGACAAGGGGGTCCCCACGGTGCCACGATGGGCCCTGGGGACAAGAGGGGGTCCCCATGGTGTCACAATGGACCCTGGGGTCAAAGGGGGTTCCCAGGACATCACAATGGGCTCTGGGGACAATGGGGATCCTGGGACATCACAATGAGCCCTGGGGACAAGGGGGGGTCCTGGGACGTCACAATGGGTCCTGGGGACAAAGCGGTTCCCCAGGATGTCACAATGGGCCCCGGGGACAAAGCAGGGTCCTGGGACGTCACAATGGGCCCTGGAGACAAAGGGATTCCCCAGGATGTCACAATGGGCCCTGGGGACAAAGGGGGTCCCCACAGTGTCACAATGGTCCCTGGGGACAAAGGAGATCCCCACAGTGTCACAATGGGCCCAGGGGACAAAAGGGGGACCCCAGGATGTCACAATGGGCCCAGGGGACAATGGGGGGTCCTGGGACGTTATAATGGGCCCTCGGGAAAAAGGGGGTCCACATGGTGCCACAATGGGCCCTGGGGACAACGGGGGTCCCAGGATGCCACAATGGACACTGGGGACAAGGGGGTCCCCAGGATGTCACAATGGGCCCTGGGGACAACGGTGGCTCCTGGGATGTCACAATGGGCCCTGGGGACACAGGTGGTCCCCAGGATGTCACAATGGGCCCTGGGGACAAAGTGGGGTCCTAAGATGTCACAATGGGCACTGGGGACAAAGGGGGTCCCCATGGTGCCACAATGGGCCTTGGGGACAATGGGGTCTCCCCAGGATGTCACAATGGGCCTTGGGGACAAAGGGGTGTCCCCTGAATGTGCATAATGGGCCCTGAAGACAAAGGGTGGTCGCCGGGATGTCTCAGTGGGCCCTGGGGACAATGGGGTGTCCTGGGATGTCACAATGGGCCCCAGTGACAAATGGGGTCTCCACGGTGTCACAATGGGCCCTGGAGTAAAGGGGCGTCCCCAGGATGTCACAATAGTCCCTGGGGACAAAGAGGAGTCCCCTGAATGTCATAATGGGCCCTGAGGACAAGGAGGGTCTCCACGGTGTCACAATGGTCCCTGGGGACAATGGGGGGTCCTGGGATGTCACAATAGGCCCTGGGGACAAAGGGGGTCCCCATGATTTCACAATGGGCCCAGGGGACAATGGGGCATCCTGGGACGTCACAATGGGCCCTGGGGACAAAGGGGGTCTTCCACAGTCCTCACAATGGGCCCTAGAGACAAGGGGAGATCCCCAGGATGACACAATAGGCCCTGGGGACAAAGAGGAGTCCCCCTGAATGTCACAATGGGCCCTGGGGACAAGGGGGGTCCCCATGGTATCACAATAAGCCCTGGGGACAAAGTGGGGTCCTGGGATGTCACAACTGGCCCCAGTGACAAAGGGTGTCCCCATGGTGCCACAATGGGCCCTGGGGACAAAGAGGGTCCCCAAGATGTCACAATGGGCTTTGGGGACAAGGCGGGGTCCCCAGGATGTCACAATGGGGTCTTGGGACAAAGGGGGTCCCCAGGATGTCACAATGGTCCCTGGGGACAATGGGGGTTCCTGGGACATCACAGTGGGCCCTGGGGACAAAGGCGGTCCCAGGGTGTCACAATAAGCCATGGGGACAAGGGGGGTCCCCAGGATGTCAGAATGGGCCCTGGGGACTGCGGGGGGTACTAGGATGTCACAATGGGTCTTGGGGACAAAAGAGGTACCCAGGATGTCACAATGGGCCCTGGGGACAATGGGGGGTCCCTTGAAGGTCACAATGGGCCCATGGGACAAAGAGGGTGCCCACGGTGTCACAGTGGGCCCTGGCGACAAAGGGGGATCCCCAGGATGTCACAATGGGCCCCGGGGACAAAGTAAAATCCTGGAATGTCACAATGGTCCCCAGTGACAAAGGCGCTCCCCATGGTGCCACAATGGGCCCTGGGGACAAAGTGGGTCCTCAGGATTTCACAATGAGCACTGGGGACAAAGGGGGGTCCCAGGATGTCACAATGGGCCCTGGGGACAAGGGGGGGTTCCCATGGAGTCACAATGGGTCCTGGGGACAACGAGGCGTCCTGGGACGTCACAATGGGACTTGGGGACAAAGGGGGTCTTCCACAGTCTCACAATGGGCCCTAGAGACAAGGGGAGATCCCCAGGATGACACAATAGGCCCTGGGGACAAAGAGGAGTCCCCCTGAATGTCACAATGGGCCCTGGGGACAAGGGGGGTCCCCATGGTATCACAATAAGCCCTGGGGACAAAGTGGGGTCCTGGGATGTCACAACTGGCCCCAGTGACAAAGGGTGTCCCCATGGTGCCACAATGGGCCCTGGGGACAAAGAGGGTCCCCAGGATGTCACAATGGGCTTTGGGGACAAGGCGGGGTCCCCAGGATGTCACAATGGGGTCTTGGGACAAAGGGGGTCCCCAGGATGTCACAATGGTCCCTGGGGACAATGGGGGGTCCTGGGACGTCACAATGGGCCCTGGGGACAAAGGCGGTCCCAGGGTGTCACAATAAGCCATGGGGACAAGGGGGGTCCGCAGGATGTCACAATGGGCCCTGGGGACAAAGGGGGGTCCCCATGGTGCCATGATGGGCCCTGGCGACAAGGGGGTCCCCAGGATGTCACAATGGGCCCATGGGACAAAGGGGGTACCCATGGTGTCACAATGGGCCCTGGGGACGACTTGGGGTCCTGGGATGTCACAATGGGCCCCGGTGACAAAGGGGGTCCCCGTGGTGCCACAATGTACCCCTGGGACAAAGGGGGTCCCCAGAATGTCATAATGGGCACTGGGGACAAGGGGGGTCCCCAGGATGTCACAAGTGGCCCTGGGGAGAAGGGGGGTCCCCAGGATGTCAGAATGGGCCCTGGGGACAACGCGGGGTCCTGGGATGTCACAATGGGCCACGGGGACAAAGGCGATCCCCATGGTGTCACAATGGGCCCTGGGGACTGCGGGGGGTACTAGGATGTCACAATGGGTCTTGGGGACAAAGCGGGTACTCAGGATGTCACAATGGGCCCTGGGGACAATGGGGGGTCCCTTGAAGGTCACAATGGGCCCATGGGACAAAGAGGGTGCCCACGGTGTCACAGTGGGCCCTGGCGACAAAGGGGGATCCCCAGGATGTCACAATGGGCCCCGGGGACAAAGTAAAATCCTGGAATGTCACAATGGTCCCCAGTGACAAAGGCGCTCCCCATGGTGCCACAATGGGCCCTGGGGACAAAGTGGGTCCCCAGGATGTCACAATGGGGTCTTGGGACAAAGAGGGTCCCCAGGATGTCACAATGGGCTCTGGGGACAATAGGGGGTCCTGGGACGTCACAATGGGCCCTGGAGAAAAGGGGGGGTCCTGGCATGTCTCAATAGGCCCTGGGGACAAAGGGGGTCTTCAGGATGTCACAATGGGCCCGGGGGACAAAGGGGGTCCCCAGGATGTCACAATAGGCCCTGGGGAAAAAGAGGGCTCCCCAGGATATCACAATGGGCCCTGGGGACAAAGAGGGGTCCACAGGATGTGCACAATGGGCCCTGGGGACAAAGGGGGCTCCCCAGGATATCACAATGGGCTCTGGTGACATAGGGGTCCCCAAGATGTCACAACGGGTCCTGGGGACAAGGGGGGTCCCAAGGATGTCACAATGGGCACTGGAGACAAAGGGGGGGTCCCCACGGTATCAGAATGGGCCATGGGGACAAAGGGGGGTCCCCTGAATGTCACAATGGGCCCTGGGGACAATGGGGGGTCCTGGGACGTCACAATGGGCCCTGGGGACAAGGGGGGGTCCCCTGGATGTCACAATGGGCCCTGGGGATAAGGAGGGATTCCCAGGATGTCACAATGGGCCCTGGGGACAAGGGGGGATTCCCAGGATGTCACAATGGGCCCTGGGGACAAGGGGGTGTCCCCAGGATGTCACAATGGGCCCTGCGGACAAGGGTGGTACCCACGGTGTCACAATGGGCACTGGGCACAAGGGGGGGTCCCTATAGTATCACAATGGGTCCTGGGGACAAGTGGGGTCCCCTGAAAGTCACAATGGGCCCTGGGGACAATGTGGGGTCCTGGGATGTCACAATGGGCCCCAGTGACAAACGGGGGCCCCTGAATGTCACAATGGGCCCTGGGGACAATGGGGGGTCCTGGGACGTCACAATGGGCCCTGGGGACAAGGAGGGATCCCCAGGATGTCACAATGGGCCCTGGGGACAAAGAGGCGTCCCCTGAATGTCACAATGGGCCCTGGGGACAAGGGGGTGCCGAGGATGTCACAATGGGCCCTGGGGACAAGGGAGATCCCCATGGTGTCACAATAAGCCCTGGGGACAAAGTGGGGTCCTGGGATGTCACAATGGGCCCTGGGGACACAGGTGGTCCCCAGGATGTCACAATGGGCCCTGGGGACAAAGTGGGGTCCTAAGATGTCACAATGGGCACTGGGGACAAAGGGGGTCCCCATGGTGTCACAATGGGCCTTGAGGACAATGGGGTCTCCCCAGGATGTCACAATGGGCCTTGGGGACAAAGGGGTGTCCCCTGAATGTGCATAATGGGCCCTGGGGACAAAGGGGGTCCCTTAATTGTCACAATGGGCCCTGGGGACAAGGGGGGTCCCTTAATTGTCACAATGGGCCCTGGGGACAAAGTGGGGTCCTGGAATGTCACAATGGGCCCAGAGGACAAAGGGGGTCCCCATGGTGCCACCGTGGGCCCTGGGGACAAAGGGGGTCCTGAGACGTCACAATGGGCCCTGGGGAAAAGGCGGGGTCCCCACGGTGTCACAATGGGCCCTGGGGACAATGGGGGGTCCTGGGATGTCACAATGGGCCCCAGTGACAAAGGGGGTCCCCATGGTGCGACAATGAGCTCTGGGGATAAAGGGGGTCTCCAGGATGTCACAATGGGCCCTGGGGACAAAGGAAGTCCCCAGAATGCCACAATGGGTCCTGGAAAGAAGTGGGGTCCCCACCGTGTCACAATGGGCCTTGGGGACAAAGGGGGGTCCCCAGGATGTCACAATGGGCCCCGGGGACAAAGGGGTCCCCAGGATGTCACAATGGGTACTGGGGACAAAGGCGGGGTCCCCATGGTGTCACAATGGACCCAAGTGACAGGACGAGTCCCCACGGTACCACTATGGGCCCTGGAGACCAGGGGGTTCCCCGGATTTCACAATGGGCCCTGGGGACTAGGGGGGGGGGGTTCCCTCGGTGCCACGATGGGCCCTGGGGACAAGGGGGTCCCCAGGATGTCACAATGGGCCCTGAGGACAAATTGGGGTTCTGGGATGTCACAATGGGCCCTGGGGACAAAGGGGGTGTCCATGGTGCCACAATGGGCCCTGGGGACAAAGAGGGGTCCCCAGAATGTCACAATGGGCCCTGGGGACATTTGGGATCCTCAGAATGTCACAATGGGCCGTGGGAACAATAGGGGGTCCTGGGACGTCACAATGGGCCCTGGAGTAAAGGGGGGTCCCCAGGATGTCACAATAGGCCCTGGGGACAAAGAGGAGTCCCCTGAATGTCATAATGGGCCCTGAGGACAAGGAGGGTCTCCACGGTGTCACAATGGGCCCTGGGGACAATGGGGGGTCCTGGGATGTCACAATAGGCCCTGGGGACAAAGGGGGTCCCCATGATTTCACAATGGGCCCAGGGGACAATGGGGCATCCTGGGACGTCACAATGGGCCCTGGGGACAAAGGGGGTCCCCATGGTGTCACAACGGCCCTGGGGATAAAGGGGGACCCCAGGATGTGTATAATGGGGCCTGGGGACAATGGGGGGTCCTGGGATGTCACAATGGGCTCTGGGGACAATAGGGGGTCCTGGGACGTCACAATGGGCCCTGGAGAAAAGGGGGGGTCCTGGCATGTCACAATAGGCCCTGGGGACAAAGGGGGTCTTCAGGATGTCACAATGGGCCCGGGGGACAAAGGGGGTCCCCAGGATGTCACAATAGGCCCTGGGGCAAAAGAGGGCTCCCCAGGATATCACAATGGGCCCTGGGGACAAAGAGGGGTCCACAGGATGTGCACAATGGGCCCTGGGGACAAAGGGGGCTCCCCAGGATATCACAATGGGCTCTGGTGACATAGGGGTCCCCAAGATGTCACAACGGGTCCTGGGGACAAGGGGGGTCCCAAGGATGTCACAATGGGCACTGGAGACAAAGGGGGGGTCCCCACGGTGCCACAATGGGCCCTGGGGACAAGGGGGTCCCCAGGATGTAACAATGTGCCCTTGGGACAATGGGGGCTCCTGCGATGTCACAATGGGCCCTGGGGACAAAGGGAGGCCCCAGGATGTCACAATGGACCCTGGGGACAAAAGGGGTCCCCGGGATGTCACAATGGGCCCAGGGGACAACGAAGCATCCTGGGATGCCACAATGGGCCCGGGGAAAAAGGGGGGTCCCCAGGTTGTTCACAATGGGCCCTGGGGACAATGGGGGTCCTGGGATGTCACAATGAACCCTAGGGACAAAGGGGGTCCCCAGGATGTCACAATGGGCCCTGGGGATAAAGGGTACTCCCCAGGATGTCACAATAGGCCCTGGGGACAAAGGGGGTCCCCAGGATGTCACAACGGGCCCTGGGTACAAGGGGGGTCCCACCCTGTCACAATGAGCACTGGGGACAAAGGGGGTCCCCAGGATGTCACAATGGGCACTGGAGACAAAGGGGGGGTCTCCACGGTGCCACAATGGGCCCTGGGGACAAGAGGGTCCCCACGGTTTCACAATGGGCCCTGGGGACAAGGGGGATCCCCGCCCTGTCACAATGGGCCCTGGGGCCAAAGGGATCCCCAGGATGTCACAATGGGCCCTGGGGACTGCGGGGGGTACTAGGATGTCACAATGGGTCTTGGGGACAAAGGGGGTACCCAGGATGTCACAATGGGCCCTGGGGACAATGGGGGGTCCCTTGAAGGTCACAATGGGCCCATGGGACAAAGAGGGTGCCCACGGTGTCACAGTGGGCCCTGGCGACAAAGGGGGATCCCCAGGATGTCACAATGGGCCCCGGGGACAAAGTAAAATCCTGGAATGTCACAATGGTCCCCAGTGACAAAGGCGCTCCCCATGGTGCCACAATGGGCCCTGGGGACAAAGTGGGTCCCCAGGATTTCACAATGAGCACTGGGGACAAAGGGGGGTCCCAGGATGTCACAATGGGCCCTGGGGACAAGGGGGGGTTCCCATGGAGTCACAATGGGTCCTGGGGACAACGAGGCGTCCTGGGACGTCACAATGGGACTTGGGGACAAAGGGGGTCTTCCACAGTCTCACAATGGGCCCTAGAGACAAGGGGAGATCCCCAGGATGACACAATAGGCCCTGGGGACAAAGAGGAGTCCCCCTGAATGTCACAATGGGCCCTGGGGACAAGGGGGGTCCCCATGGTATCACAATAAGCCCTGGGGACAAAGTGGGGTCCTGGGATGTCACAACTGGCCCCAGTGACAAAGGGTGTCCCCATGGTGCCACAATGGGCCCTCGGGACAAAGAGGGTCCCCAGGATGTCACAATGGGCTTTGGGGACAAGGCGGGGTCCCCAGGATGTCACAATGGGGTCTTGGGACAAAGGGGGTCCCCAGGATGTCACAATGGTCCCTGGGGACAATGGGGGGTCCTGGGACATCACAATGGGCCCTGGGGACAAAGGCGGTCCCAGGGTGTCACAATAAGCCATGGGGACAAGGGGGGTCCCCAGGATGTCAGAATGGGCCCTGGGGACAACGCGGGGTCCTGGGATGTCACAATGGGCCACGGGGAGAAAGGCGATCCCCATGGTGTCACAATGGGCCCTGGGGACAATGGGGGGTCCTGGGACATCACAATGGGCCCTGGGGACAAAGGCGGTCCCAGGGTGTCACAATAAGCCATGGGGACAAGGGGGGTCCCCAGGATGTCACAATGGGCCCTGGGGACAAGGGGGTGTCCCCAGGATGTCACAATGGTCCCTGGGGACAATGGGGGGTCCTGGGACATCACAATGGGCCCTGGGGACAAAGGCGGTCCCAGGGTGTCACAATAAGCCATGGGGACAAGGGGGGTCCCCAGGATGTCACAATGGGCCCTGGGGACAAGGGGGTGTCCCCAGGATGTCACAATGGGCCCTGCGGACAAGGGTGGTACCCACGGTGTCACAATGGGCACTGGGCACAAGGGGGGGTCCCTATAGTATCACAATGGGTCCTGGGGACAAGTGGGGTCCCCTGAAAGTCACAATGGGCCCTGGGGACAATGTGGGGTCCTGGGATGTCACAATGGGCCCCAGTGACAAACGGGGGCCCCTGAATGTCACAATGGGCCCTGGGGACAATGGGGGGTCGTGGGATGTCACAATGGGCCCTGGGGACAAGGAGGGATCCCCAGGATGTCACAATGGGCCCTGGGGACAAAGAGGCGTCCCTTGAATGTCACAATGGGCCCTGGGGACAAGGGGGTGCCGAGGATGTCACAATGGGCCCTGGGGACAAGGGAGATCCCCATGGTGTCACAATAAGCCCTGGGGACAAAGTGGGGTCCTGGGATGTCACAATGGGCCCTGGGGACACAGGTGGTCCCCAGGATGTCACAATGGGCCCTGGGGACAAAGTGGGGTCCTAAGATGTCACAATGGGCACTGGGGACAAAGGGGGTCCCCATGGTGTCACAATCGGCCTTGAGGACAATGGGGTCTCCCCAGGATGTCACAATGGGCCTTGGGGACAAAGGGGTGTCCCCTGAATGTGCATAATGGGCCCTGGGGACAAAGGGTGGTCGCCAGGATGTCTCAGTGGGCCCTGGGGACAATGGGGTGTCCTGGGATGTCACAATGGGCCCCAGTGACAAATGGGGTCTCCACGGTGTCACAATGGGCCCTGGGGATAAAGGGGGTTCTCCAGGATGTCACAATGGGCCCAAGTGATGAGTCCCCACAGTGCCACTATGGGCCCTGGAGACAAGGGGGTCCCACGGATGTCACAATGGGCCCTGGGGACAAGGGGGGTCCCCAGGATGTCACGATGGGGCCTGGGGACAACGAGGGGTCCTGGGACGTCACAATGAGCCCTGGGGAAAAAGGGTGGTCCCCATGATGTCACAATGGGCACTGGAGACAGTGGGGGGTCCTGGGATGTCACAATGGGCCCTGGGGACAAAGTAAGGTCCTCGGCTGTCACAATGAGCCCTGAGGACAAGGGGGGTTCCCAGAATTTCACAATGAGCACTGGGGACAAAGTGGGGTCCTGGGATGTCAAAATGGGCCCTGGGGACAAAGGGGGTCCCTTAATTGTCACAATGGGCCCTGGGGACAAGGGGGGTCCCTTAATTGTCACAATGGGCCCTGGGGACAAAGTGGGGTCCTGGAATGTCACAATGGGCCCAGAGGACAAAGGGGGTCCCCATGGTGCCACAGTGGGCCCTGGGGACAAAGGGGGTCCTGAGACGTCACAATGGGCCCCAGTGACAAAGGGGGTCCCCATGGTGCGACAACGAGCTCTGGGGATAAAGGGGGTCTCCAGGATGTCACAATGGGCCCTGGGGACAAAGGAAGTCCCCAGAATGCCACAATGGGTCCTGGAAAGAAGTGGGGTCCCCACCGTGTCACAATGGGCCTTGGGGACAAAGGGGGGTCCCCAGGATGTCACAATGGGCCCCGGGGACAAAGGGGTCCCCAGGATGTCACAATGGGTACTGGGGACAAAGGCGGGGTCCCCATGGTGTCACAATGGACCCAAGTGACAGGACGAGTCCCCACGGTACCACTATGGGCCCTGGAGACCAGGGGGTTCCCCGGATTTCACAATGGGCCCTGGGGACTAGGGGGGGGGGTTCCCTCGGTGCCACGATGGGCCCTGGGGACAATGTGGGGTCCTGGGATGTCACAATGGGCCCCAGTGACAAACGGGGGCCCCTGAATGTCACAATGGGCCCTGGGGACAATGGGGGGTCCTGGGACGTCACAATGGGCCCTGGGGACAAGGAGGGATCCCCAGGATGTCACAATGGGCCCTGGGGACAAAGAGGCGTCCCTTGAATGTCACAATGGGCTCTGGGGACAAGGGGGTGCCGAGGATGTCACAATGGGCCCTGGGGACAAGGGAGATCCCCATGGTGTCACAATAAGCCCTGGGGATAAAGTGGGGTCCTGGGATGTCACAATGGGCCCTGGGGACACAGGTGGTCCCCAGGAAGTCACAATGGGCCCTGGGGACAAAGTGGGGTCCTAAGATGTCACAATGGGCACTGGGGACAAAGGGGGTCCCCATGGTGTCACAATGGGCCTTGAGGACAATGGGGTCTCCCCAGGATGTCACAATGGGCCTTGGGGACAAAGGGGTGTCCCCTGAATGTGCATAATGGGCCCTGGGGACAAAGGGTGGTCGCCAGGATGTCTCAGTGGGCCCTGGGGACAATGGGGTGTCCTGGGATGTCACAATGGGCCCCAGTGACAAATGGGGTCTCCACGGTGTCACAATGGGCCCTGGGGATAAAGGGGGTTCTCCAGGATGTCACAATGGGCCCAAGTGATGAGTCCCCACAGTGCCACTATGGGCCCTGGAGACAAGGGGGTCCCACGGATGTCACAATGGGCCCTGGGGACAAGGGGGGTCCCCAGGATGTCACGATGGGGCCTGGGGACAACGAGGGGTCCTGGGACGTCACAATGAGCCCTGGGGAAAAAGGGTGGTCCCCATGATGTCACAATGGGCACTGGAGACAGTGGGGGGTCCTGGGATGTCACAATGGGCCCTGGGGACAAAGTAAGGTCCTCGGCTGTCACAATGAGCCCTGAGGACAAGGGGGGTTCCCAGAATTTCACAATGAGCACTGGGGACAAAGTGGGGTCCTGGGATGTCAAAATGGGCCCTGGGGACAAAGGGGGTCCCTTAATTGTCACAATGGGCCCTGGGGACAAGGGGGGTCCCTTAATTGTCACAATGGGCCCTGGGGACAAAGTGGGGTCCTGGAATGTCACAATGGGCCCAGAGGACAAAGGGGGTCCCCATGGTGCCACAGTGGGCCCTGGGGACAAAGGGGGTCCTGAGACGTCACAATGGGCCCCAGTGACAAAGGGGGTCCCCATGGTGCGACAACGAGCTCTGGGGATAAAGGGGGTCTCCAGGATGTCACAATGGGCCCTGGGGACAAAGGAAGTCCCCAGAATGCCACAATGGGTCCTGGAAAGAAGTGGGGTCCCCACCGTGTCACAATGGGCCTTGGGGACAAAGGGGGGTCCCCAGGATGTCACAATGGGCCCCGGGGACAAAGGGGTCCCCAGGATGTCACAATGGGTACTGGGGACAAAGGCGGGGTCCCCATGGTGTCACAATGGACCCAAGTGACAGGACGAGTCCCCACGGTACCACTATGGGCCCTGGAGACCAGGGGGTTCCCCGGATTTCACAATGGGCCCTGGGGACTAGGGGGGGGGGTTCCCTCGGTGCCACGATGGGCCCTGGGGACAAGGGGGTCCCCAGGATGTCACAATGGGCCCTGAGGACAAATTGGGGTTCTGGGATGTCACAATGGGCCCTGGGGACAAAGGGGGTGTCCATGGTGCCACAATGGGCCCTGGGGACAAAGAGGGGTCCCCAGAATGTCACAATGGGCCCTGGGGACATTTGGGGTCCTCAGAATGTCACAATGGGCCGTGGGAACAATAGGGGGTCCTGGGACGTCACAATGGGCCCTGGAGTAAAGGGGGGTCCCCAGGATGTCACAATAGGCCCTGGGGACAAAGAGGAGTCCCCTGAATGTCATAATGGGCCCTGAGGACAAGGAGGGTCTCCACGGTGTCACAATGGGCCCTGGGGACAATGGGGGGTCCTGGGATGTCACAATAGGCCCTGGGGACAAAGGGGGTCCCCATGATTTCACAATGGGCCCAGGGGACAATGGGGCATCCTGGGACGTCACAATGGGCCCTGGGGACAAAGGGGGTCCCCATGGTGTCACAACGGCCCTGGGGATAAAGGGGGACCCCAGGATGTGTATAATGGGGCCTAGGGACAATGGGGGGTCCTGGGATGTCACAATGGGCTCTGGGGACAAAGGGGGTCCCCACGGTATCAGAATGGGCCCTGGGGACAAGGGGGTCCCCAGGATGTCACAATGGGCCTTGGGGACAAGGGGGTCCCGAGGATGTCACAATGGGCCCTGGGGACAATGGGGGGTCCTGGGATGTCACAATGGGCCCTGGGGACAATGTGGGGTCCCCAGGATGTCACAATGAAGTCTTGGGACAAATGGGGTCCCCAGGATGTCACAATGGGGCCTGGAAACCAGGGGGGGTCCTGGGATGTCACAATGGGCCCCAGTGACAAAAGGGGTCCCTATGGTGCCACAATGGGCCCTGGGGACAAAGGGGGTCCCCTGGATGTCACAATGGACTCTGGGGACAAGGAGGGTCCCCAGGATGTCACAATGGGCCCTGGGGACAAAGGGGGTCCCCACGGTATCAGAATGGGCCCTGGGGACAAGGGGGGTCCCCAGGATGTCACAATGGGCCCTGGGGACAAGGGGGTGTCCCCAGGATGTCACAATGGGCCCTGGGGACAAGGGAGATCCCCATGGTGTCACAATAAGCCCTGGGGACAAAGTGGGGTCCTGGGATGTCACAATGGGCCCTGGGGACACAGGTGGTCCCCAGGATGTCACAATGGGCCCTGGGGACAAAGTGGGGTCCTAAGATGTCACAATGGGCACTGGGGACAAAGGGGGTCCCCATGGTGTCACAATGGGCCTTGAGGACAATGGGGTCTCCCCAGGATGTCACAATGGGCCTTGGGGACAAAGGGGTGTCCCCTGAATGTGCATAATGGGCCCTGGGGACAAAGGGTGGTCGCCAGGATGTCTCAGTGGGCCCTGGGGACAATGGGGTGTCCTGGGATGTCACAATGGGCCCCAGTGACAAATGGGGTCTCCACGGTGTCACAATGGGCCCTGGGGATAAAGGGGGTTCTCCAGGATGTCACAATGGGCCCAAGTGATGAGTCCCCACAGTGCCACTATGGGCCCTGGAGACAAGGGGGTCCCACGGATGTCACAATGGGCCCTGGGGACAAGGGGGGTCCCCAGGATGTCACGATGGGGCCTGGGGACAACGAGGGGTCCTGGGACGTCACAATGAGCCCTGGGGAAAAAGGGTGGTCCCCATGATGTCACAATGGGCACTGGAGACAGTGGGGGGTCCTGGGATGTCACAATGGGCCCTGGGGACAAAGTAAGGTCCTCGGCTGTCACAATGAGCCCTGAGGACAAGGGGGGTTCCCAGAATTTCACAATGAGCACTGGGGACAAAGTGGGGTCCTGGGATGTCAAAATGGGCCCTGGGGACAAAGGGGGTCCCTTAATTGTCACAATGGGCCCTGGGGACAAGGGGGGTCCCTTAATTGTCACAATGGGCCCTGGGGACAAAGTGGGGTCCTGGAATGTCACAATGGGCCCAGAGGACAAAGGGGGTCCCCATGGTGCCACAGTGGGCCCTGGGGACAAAGGGGGTCCTGAGACGTCACAATGGGCCCCAGTGACAAAGGGGGTCCCCATGGTGCGACAACGAGCTCTGGGGATAAAGGGGGTCTCCAGGATGTCACAATGGGCCCTGGGGACAAAGGAAGTCCCCAGAATGCCACAATGGGTCCTGGAAAGAAGTGGGGTCCCCACCGTGTCACAATGGGCCTTGGGGACAAAGGGGGGTCCCCAGGATGTCACAATGGGCCCCGGGGACAAAGGGGTCCCCAGGATGTCACAATGGGTACTGGGGACAAAGGCGGGGTCCCCATGGTGTCACAATGGACCCAAGTGACAGGACGAGTCCCCACGGTACCACTATGGGCCCTGGAGACCAGGGGGTTCCCCGGATTTCACAATGGGCCCTGGGGACTAGGGGGGGGGGTTCCCTCGGTGCCACGATGGGCCCTGGGGACAATGTGGGGTCCTGGGATGTCACAATGGGCCCCAGTGACAAACGGGGGCCCCTGAATGTCACAATGGGCCCTGGGGACAATGGGGGGTCCTGGGACGTCACAATGGGCCCTGGGGACAAGGAGGGATCCCCAGGATGTCACAATGGGCCCTGGGGACAAAGAGGCGTCCCTTGAATGTCACAATGGGCTCTGGGGACAAGGGGGTGCCGAGGATGTCACAATGGGCCCTGGGGACAAGGGAGATCCCCATGGTGTCACAATAAGCCCTGGGGATAAAGTGGGGTCCTGGGATGTCACAATGGGCCCTGGGGACACAGGTGGTCCCCAGGAAGTCACAATGGGCCCTGGGGACAAAGTGGGGTCCTAAGATGTCACAATGGGCACTGGGGACAAAGGGGGTCCCCATGGTGTCACAATGGGCCTTGAGGACAATGGGGTCTCCCCAGGATGTCACAATGGGCCTTGGGGACAAAGGGGTGTCCCCTGAATGTGCATAATGGGCCCTGGGGACAAAGGGTGGTCGCCAGGATGTCTCAGTGGGCCCTGGGGACAATGGGGTGTCCTGGGATGTCACAATGGGCCCCAGTGACAAATGGGGTCTCCACGGTGTCACAATGGGCCCTGGGGATAAAGGGGGTTCTCCAGGATGTCACAATGGGCCCAAGTGATGAGTCCCCACAGTGCCACTATGGGCCCTGGAGACAAGGGGGTCCCACGGATGTCACAATGGGCCCTGGGGACAAGGGGGGTCCCCAGGATGTCACGATGGGGCCTGGGGACAACGAGGGGTCCTGGGACGTCACAATGAGCCCTGGGGAAAAAGGGTGGTCCCCATGATGTCACAATGGGCACTGGAGACAGTGGGGGGTCCTGGGATGTCACAATGGGCCCTGGGGACAAAGTAAGGTCCTCGGCTGTCACAATGAGCCCTGAGGACAAGGGGGGTTCCCAGAATTTCACAATGAGCACTGGGGACAAAGTGGGGTCCTGGGATGTCAAAATGGGCCCTGGGGACAAAGGGGGTCCCTTAATTGTCACAATGGGCCCTGGGGACAAGGGGGGTCCCTTAATTGTCACAATGGGCCCTGGGGACAAAGTGGGGTCCTGGAATGTCACAATGGGCCCAGAGGACAAAGGGGGTCCCCATGGTGCCACAGTGGGCCCTGGGGACAAAGGGGGTCCTGAGACGTCACAATGGGCCCCAGTGACAAAGGGGGTCCCCATGGTGCGACAACGAGCTCTGGGGATAAAGGGGGTCTCCAGGATGTCACAATGGGCCCTGGGGACAAAGGAAGTCCCCAGAATGCCACAATGGGTCCTGGAAAGAAGTGGGGTCCCCACCGTGTCACAATGGGCCTTGGGGACAAAGGGGGGTCCCCAGGATGTCACAATGGGCCCCGGGGACAAAGGGGTCCCCAGGATGTCACAATGGGTACTGGGGACAAAGGCGGGGTCCCCATGGTGTCACAATGGACCCAAGTGACAGGACAAGTCCCCACGGTACCACTATGGGCCCTGGAGACCAGGGGGTTCCCCGGATTTCACAATGGGCCCTGGGGACTAGGGGGGGGGGTTCCCTCGGTGCCACGATGGGCCCTGGGGACAAGGGGGTCCCCAGGATGTCACAATGGGCCCTGAGGACAAATTGGGGTTCTGGGATGTCACAATGGGCCCTGGGGACAAAGGGGGTGTCCATGGTGCCACAATGGGCCCTGGGGACAAAGAGGGGTCCCCAGAATGTCACAATGGGCCCTGGGGACATTTGGGGTCCTCAGAATGTCACAATGGGCCGTGGGAACAATAGGGGGTCCTGGGACGTCACAATGGGCCCTGGAGTAAAGGGGGGTCCCCAGGATGTCACAATAGGCCCTGGGGACAAAGAGGAGTCCCCTGAATGTCATAATGGGCCCTGAGGACAAGGAGGGTCTCCACGGTGTCACAATGGGCCCTGGGGACAATGGGGGGTCCTGGGATGTCACAATAGGCCCTGGGGACAAAGGGGGTCCCCATGATTTCACAATGGGCCCAGGGGACAATGGGGCATCCTGGGACGTCACAATGGGCCCTGGGGACAAAGGGGGTCCCCATGGTGTCACAACGGCCCTGGGGATAAAGGGGGACCCCAGGATGTGTATAATGGGGCCTAGGGACAATGGGGGGTCCTGGGATGTCACAATGGGCTCTGGGGACAAAGGGGGTCCCCACGGTATCAGAATGGGCCCTGGGGACAAGGGGGTCCCCAGGATGTCACAATGGGCCTTGGGGACAAGGGGGTCCCGAGGATGTCACAATGGGCCCTGGGGACAATGGGGGGTCCTGGGATGTCACAATGGGCCCTGGGGACAATGTGGGGTCCCCAGGATGTCACAATGAAGTCTTGGGACAAATGGGGTCCCCAGGATGTCACAATGGGGCCTGGAAACCAGGGGGGGTCCTGGGATGTCACAATGGGCCCCAGTGACAAAAGGGGTCCCTATGGTGCCACAATGGGCCCTGGGGACAAAGGGGGTCCCCTGGATGTCACAATGGACTCTGGGGACAAGGAGGGTCCCCAGGATGTCACAATGGGCCCTGGGGACAAAGGGGGTCCCCACGGTATCAGAATGGGCCCTGGGGACAAGGGGGGTCCCCAGGATGTCACAATGGGCCCTGGGGACAAGGGGGTGTCCCCAGGATGTCACAATGGGCCCTGCGGACAAGGGTGGTACCCACGGTGTCACAATGGGCCCTGGGCACAAGGGGGGGTCCCCATAGTGTCACAATGGGTCCTGGGGACAAGTGGGGTCCCCAGGATGTCACAATGGGCCCTGGGGACAATGTGGGGTCCCCTGAATGTCACAATGGGCCCTGGGGACAAGGGGGTGCCGAGGATGTCACAATGGGCCCTGGGGACAATGGGGGGTCCTGGGACCTCACAGTGGGCCCTGAGGACAATGGTGGGTCCCCTGAATGTCAAAATGGGCCCCGGGGACAAAGGGGGGTCCGCAGGATGTCACAATGGGCACTGGGGACAAAGGGGGTGTCCCCAGGATGTCACAGTGGGCCCTGGGGACAATGGCGGGTCCTGGGACGTCACAATGGGCCCTGGGGACAAGGGGGGGTCCCCTGGATGTCACAATGGGCCCTGGGGATAAGGAGGGATTCCCAGGATGTCACAATGGGCCCTGGGGACAAGGGGGGATTCCCAGGATGTCACAATGGGCCCTGGGGACAAGGGGGTGTCCCCAGGATGTCACAATGGGCCCTGCGGACAAGGGTGGTACCCACGGTGTCACAATGGGCACTGGGCACAAGGGGGGGTCCCTATAGTATCACAATGGGTCCTGGGGACAAGTGGGGTCCCCTGAAAGTCACAATGGGCCCTGGGGACAATTTGGGGTCCTGGGATGTCACAATGGGCCCCAGTGACAAACGGGGGCCCCTGAATGTCACAATGGGCCCTGGGGACAATGGGGGGTCCTGGGACGTCACAATGGGCCCTGGGGACAAGGAGGGATCCCCAGGATGTCATAATGGGCCCTGGGGACAAAGAGGCGTCCCTTGAATGTCACAATGGGCCCTGGGGACAAGGGGGTGCCGAGGATGTCACAATGGGCCCTGGGGACAAGGGAGATCCCCATGGTGTCACAATAAGCCCTGGGGACAAAGTGGGGTCCTGGGATGTCACAATGGGCCCTGGGGACACAGGTGGTCCCCAGGATGTCACAATGGGCCCTGGGGACAAAGTGGGGTCCTAAGATGTCACAATGGGCACTGAGGACAAAGGGGGTCCCCATGGTGTCACAATGGGCCTTGAGGACAATGGGGTCTCCCCAGGATGTCACAATGGGCCTTGGGGACAAAGGGGTGTCCCCTGAATGTGCATAATGGGCCCTGGGGACAAAGGGTGGTCGCCAGGATGTCTCAGTGGGCCCTGGGGACAATGGGGTGTCCTGGGATGTCACAATGGGCCCCAGTGACAAATGGGGTCTCCACGGTGTCACAATGGGCCCTGGGGATAAAGGGGGTTCTCCAGGATGTCACAATGGGCCCAAGTGATGAGTCCCCACAGTGCCACTATGGGCCCTGGAGACAAGGGGGTCCCACGGATGTCACAATGGGCCCTGGGGACAAGGGGGGTCCCCAGGATGTCACGATGGGGCCTGGGGACAACGAGGGGTCCTGGGACGTCACAATGAGCCCTGGGGAAAAAGGGTGGTCCCCATGATGTCACAATGGGCACTGGAGACAGTGGGGGGTCCTGGGATGTCACAATGGGCCCTGGGGACAAAGTAAGGTCCTCGGCTGTCACAATGAGCCCTGAGGACAAGGGGGGTTCCCAGAATTTCACAATGAGCACTGGGGACAAAGTGGGGTCCTGGGATGTCAAAATGGGCCCTGGGGACAAAGGGGGTCCCTTAATTGTCACAATGGGCCCTGGGGACAAGGGGGGTCCCTTAATTGTCACAATGGGCCCTGGGGACAAAGTGGGGTCCTGGAATGTCACAATGGGCCCAGAGGACAAAGGGGGTCCCCATGGTGCCACAGTGGGCCCTGGGGACAAAGGGGGTCCTGAGACGTCACAATGGGCCCCAGTGACAAAGGGGGTCCCCATGGTGCGACAACGAGCTCTGGGGATAAAGGGGGTCTCCAGGATGTCACAATGGGCCCTGGGGACAAAGGAAGTCCCCAGAATGCCACAATGGGTCCTGGAAAGAAGTGGGGTCCCCACCGTGTCACAATGGGCCTTGGGGACAAAGGGGGGTCCCCAGGATGTCACAATGGGCCCCGGGGACAAAGGGGTCCCCAGGATGTCACAATGGGTACTGGGGACAAAGGCGGGGTCCCCATGGTGTCACAATGGACCCAAGTGACAGGACGAGTCCCCACGGTACCACTATGGGCCCTGGAGACCAGGGGGTTCCCCGGATTTCACAATGGGCCCTGGGGACTAGGGGGGGGGGTTCCCTCGGTGCCACGATGGGCCCTGGGGACAAGGGGGTCCCCAGGATGTCACAATGGGCCCTGAGGACAAATTGGGGTTCTGGGATGTCACAATGGGCCCTGGGGACAAAGGGGGTGTCCATGGTGCCACAATGGGCCCTGGGGACAAAGAGGGGTCCCCAGAATGTCACAATGGGCCCTGGGGACATTTGGGGTCCTCAGAATGTCACAATGGGCCGTGGGAACAATAGGGGGTCCTGGGACGTCACAATGGGCCCTGGAGTAAAGGGGGGTCCCCAGGATGTCACAATAGGCCCTGGGGACAAAGAGGAGTCCCCTGAATGTCATAATGGGCCCTGAGGACAAGGAGGGTCTCCACGGTGTCACAATGGGCCCTGGGGACAATGGGGGGTCCTGGGATGTCACAATAGGCCCTGGGGACAAAGGGGGTCCCCATGATTTCACAATGGGCCCAGGGGACAATGGGGCATCCTGGGACGTCACAATGGGCCCTGGGGACAAAGGGGGTCCCCATGGTGTCACAACGGCCCTGGGGATAAAGGGGGACCCCAGGATGTGTATAATGGGGCCTGGGGACAATGGGGGGTCCTGGGATGTCACAATGGGCTCTGGGGACAATAGGGGGTCCTGGGACGTCACAATGGGCCCTGGAGAAAAGGGGGGGTCCTGGCATGTCACAATAGGCCCTGGGGACAAAGGGGGTCTTCAGGATGTCACAATGGGCCCAGGGGACAAAGGGGGTCCACAGGATGTCACAATAGGCCCTGGGGAAAAAGAGGGCTCCCCAGGATATCCCAATGGGCCCTGGGGACAAAGAGGGGTCCACAGGATGTGCACAATGGGCCCTGGGGACAAAGGGGGCTCCCCAGGATATCACAATGGGCTCTGGTGACATAGGGGTCCCCAAGATGTCACAACGGGTCCTGGGGACAAGGGGGGTCCCAAGGATGTCACAATGGGCACTGGAGACAAAGGGGGGGTCCCCACGGTGCCACGATGGGCCCTGGGGACAAGGGGGTCCCCAGGATGTAACAATGTGCCCTTGGGACAATGGGGGCTCCTGCGATGTCACAATGGGCCCTGGGGACAAAGGGAGGCCCCAGGATGTCACAATGGACCCTGGGGACAAAAGGGGTCCCCGGGATGTCACAATGGGCCCAGGGGACAACGAAGCATCCTGGGACGCCACAATGGGCCCGGGGAAAAAGGGGGGTCCCCAGGTTGTTCACAATGGGCCCTGGGGACAATGGGGGTCCTGGGATGTCACAATGAACCCTAGGGACAAAGGGGGTCCCCAGGATGTCACAATGGGCCCTGGGGATAAAGGGGACTCCCCAGGATGTCACAATAGGCCCTGGGGACAAAGGGGGTCCCCAGGATGTCACAACGGGCCCTGGGTACAAGGGGGGTCCCACCCTGTCACAATGAGCACTGGGGACAAAGGGGGTCCCCAGGATGTCACAATGGGCACTGGAGACAAAGGGGGGGTCTCCACGGTGCCACAATGGGCCCTGGGGACAAGAGGGTCCCCACGGTTTCACAATGGGCCCTGGGGACAAGGGGGATCCCCGCCCTGTCACAATGGGCCCTGGGGCCAAAGGGATCCCCAGGATGTCACAATGGGCCCTGGGGACTGCGGGGGGTACTAGGATGTCACAATGGGTCTTGGGGACAAAGGGGGTACCCAGGATGTCACAATGGGCCCTGGGGACAATGGGGGGTCCCTTGAAGGTCACAATGGGCCCATGGGACAAAGAGGGTGCCCACGGTGTCACAGTGGGCCCTGGCGACAAAGGGGGATCCCCAGGATGTCACAATGGGCCCCGGGGACAAAGTAAAATCCTGGAATGTCACAATGGTCCCCAGTGACAAAGGCGCTCCCCATGGTGCCACAATGGGCCCTGGGGACAAAGTGGGTCCCCAGGATTTCACAATGAGCACTGGGGACAAAGGGGGGTCCCAGGATGTCACAATGGGCCCTGGAGACAAGGGGGGGTTCCCATGGAGTCACAATGGGTCCTGGGGACAACGAGGCGTCCTGGGACGTCACAATGGGACTTGGGGACAAAGGGGGTCTTCCACAGTCTCACAATGGGCCCTAGAGACAAGGGGAGATCCCCAGGATGACACAATAGGCCCTGGGGACAAAGAGGAGTCCCCCTGAATGTCACAATGGGCCCTGGGGACAAGGGGGGTCCCCATGGTATCACAATAAGCCCTGGGGACAAAGTGGGGTCCTGGGATGTCACAACTGGCCCCAGTGACAAAGGGTGTCCCCATGGTGCCACAATGGGCCCTCGGGACAAAGAGGGTCCCCAGGATGTCACAATGGGCTTTGGGGACAAGGCGGGGTCCCCAGGATGTCACAATGGGGTCTTGGGACAAAGGGGGTCCACAGGATGTCACAATGGTCCCTGGGGACAATGGGGGTTCCTGGGACATCACAGTGGGCCCTGGGGACAAAGGCGGTCCCAGGGTGTCACAATAAGCCATGGGGACAAGGGGGGTCCCCAGGATGTCAGAATGGGCCCTGGGGACAACGCGGGGTCCTGGGATGTCACAATGGGCCACGGGGACAAAGGCGATCCCCATGTTGTCACAATGGGCCCTGGGGACAAGGGGGTCCCCAGGATGTCACAATGGGCTCATGGGATAAACGGGGTACCCACGGTGTCACTATAGGCCCTGGGGACAATGGGGGGTCCCCACGGTGCCACGATGGGTCGTGTGGACAAGGGGGTCTCCAGGATGTTCACAACGGGCCCTGAGGACAAAGGGGGTCCCCACGGTGTCACAATGGTCCCTGGGGACAACTTGGGGTCCTGGGATGTCACAATGGGCCCTGGGGACAAAGGCAGTCCCCAGGATGTCACAATAAGCCCTGGGGACAAGGGGGGTCCCCAGGATGTCACAATGGGCACTGGGTACAAAGGGGGTACCCACGGTGTCACTATAGGCCCTGGGGACAACGGGGGGTCCCCACGGTGCCACGATGGGCCCTGGGGACAAGGGGATCCCCAGGATGTTCACAATGGGCCCTGGAGACAATGGGGTGTCCCCAGGATGTCACAATGGGCCCTGGGGACAAAGAGGGTCCCCAGGATGTCACAATCGGCCCTGGGCACAAAGGGGGGTGCACATGGTGTCAAAATGGGCCCTGGGGACAAAGGGCGTCCCCAGGATGTCACAGTGGGCCCTGGGGACAAAGTGGTCCCCATGGTATCAGAATGGGCCCTGGGGACAAAGAGGGGTGCCCTGAATGTCACAATGGGCCCTGAGGACAAAGGGGGGTCCCCAGGATGTCGCAATGGGCCTTGGGGACAATGGGGGGTCCTAGGATGTCACAATGCGCCCGAGTGACAAATGGGGTCTCCATGGTGTCACAATGGGACCTGAAGACAAAGGGGGTCCCCTGAATGTCACAATGGGCCCTGAGGACAATGGGGGTTCCTGGAACGTCACAATGGGCCCTGGGGAGAAAGGGAGGTCCCCAGGATGTCACAATGGGCCCTGGAGACAATTGGGGGTTTTGGGATGTCACGATGGGCTCTGACGACAAGGGGAGGTGCCCATGGTGTCACAATGGGTCCTCAGTGACAAGGGGGGTCCCTATAGTGTCACAATGGGCTCTGCAGACAATGGGGGGTCCTGGGATGTCACAATGGGCACCAGTGACAAAGGGGGTCCTCATGGTGCCACAATGGGCCCTGGGGAGTAAGTGGGGTCCTGGGATGTCACAATGGGTCCTGGGGACAAAGGGTGATCCTTTGATGTCACAAGGGGCCCTGGAGGCAAGGGGGTCCCCAGGATGTTACAATGGGCCCTGGGCACAAAGGGGGGTCCCCATAGTGTCACAATGGGTCCCCAGTGACAAGGGGGTCCCCACGGTGCCACGATGGGCCCTGGGGACAAGAGGGGGTCCCCATGGTGTCACAATGGACCCTGGGGTCAAAGGGGGTTCCCAGGACATCACAATGGGCTCTGGGGACAATGGGGATCCTGGGACATCACAATGAGCCCTGGGGACAAGGGGGGGTCCTGGGACGTCACAATGGGTCCTGGGGACAAAGCGGTTCCCCAGGATGTCACAATGGGCCCCGGGGACAAAGCAGGGTCCTGGGACGTCACAATGGGCCCTGGAGACAAAGGGATTCCCCAGGATGTCACAATGGGCCCTGGGGACAAAGGGGGTCCCCACAGTGTCACAATGGTCCCTGGGGACAAAGGAGATCCCCACAGTGTCACAATGGGCCCAGGGGACAAAAGGGGGACCCCAGGATGTCACAATGGGCCCAGGGGACAATGGGGGGTCCTGGGACGTTATAATGGGCCCTCGGGAAAAAGGGGGTCCACATGGTGCCACAATGGGCCCTGGGGACAACGGGGGTCCCAGGATGCCACAATGGACACTGGGGACAAGGGGGTCCCCAGGATGTCACAATGGGCCCTGGGGACAACGGTGGCTCCTGGGATGTCACAATGGGCCCTGGGGACACAGGTGGTCCCCAGGATGTCACAATGGGCCCTGGGGACAAAGTGGGGTCCTAAGATGTCACAATGGGCACTGGGGACAAAGGGGGTCCCCATGGTGCCACAATGGGCCTTGGGGACAATGGGGTCTCCCCAGGATGTCACAATGGGCCTTGGGGACAAAGGGGTGTCCCCTGAATGTGCATAATGGGCCCTGAAGACAAAGGGTGGTCGCCGGGATGTCTCAGTGGGCCCTGGGGACAATGGGGTGTCCTGGGATGTCACAATGGGCCCCAGTGACAAATGGGGTCTCCACGGTGTCACAATGGGCCCTGGAGTAAAGGGGCGTCCCCAGGATGTCACAATAGTCCCTGGGGACAAAGAGGAGTCCCCTGAATGTCATAATGGGCCCTGAGGACAAGGAGGGTCTCCACGGTGTCACAATGGGCCCTGGGGACAATGGGGGGTCCTGGGATGTCACAATAGGCCCTGGGGACAAAGGGGGTCCCCATGATTTCACAATGGGCCCAGGGGACAATGGGGCATCCTGGGACGTCACAATGGGCCCTGGGGACAAAGGGGGTCTCCATGGTGTCACAATGGCCCTGGGGATAAAGGGGGACCCCAGGATGTGTATAATGGGGCCTGGGGACAATGGGGGGTCCTGGGATGTCACAATGGGCTCTGGGGACAATAGGGGGTCCTGGGACGTCACAATGGGCCCTGGAGAAAAGGGGGGGTCCTGGCATGTCACAATAGGCCCTGGGGACAAAGGGGGTCTTCAGGATGTCACAATGGGCCCGGGGGACAAAGGGGGTCCCCAGGATGTCACAATAGGCCCTGGGGAAAAAGAGGGCTCCCCAGGATATCACAATGGGCCCTGGGGACAAAGAGGGGTCCACAGGATGTGCACAATGGGCCCTGGGGACAAAGGGGGCTCCCCAGGATATCACAATGGGCTCTGGTGACATAGGGGTCCCCAAGATGTCACAACGGGTCCTGGGGACAAGGGGGGTCCCAAGAGTGTCACAATGGGAACTGGAGACAAAGGGGGAGTCCCCACGGTGCCACGATGGGCCCTGGGGACAAGGGGGTCCCCAGGATGTAACAATGTGCCCTTGGGACAATGGGGGCTCCTGCGATGTCACAATGGGCCCTGGGGACAAAGGGAGGCCCCAGGATGTCACAATGGACCCTGGGGACAAAAGGGGTCCCCGGGATGTCACAATGGGCCCAGGGGACAACGAAGCATCCTGGGACGCCACAATGGGCCCGGGGAAAAAGGGGGGTCCCCAGGTTGTTCACAATGGGCCCTGGGGACAATGGGGGTCCTGGGATGTCACAATGAACCCTAGGGACAAAGGGGGTCCCCAGGATGTCACAATGGGCCCTGGGGATAAAGGGGACTCCCCAGGATGTCACAATAGGCCCTGGGGACAAAGGGGGTCCCCAGGATGTCACAACGGGCCCTGGGTACAAGGGGGGTCCCACCCTGTCACAATGAGCACTGGGGACAAAGGGGGTCCCCAGGATGTCACAATGGGCACTGGAGACAAAGGGGGGGTCTCCACGGTGCCACAATGGGCCCTGGGGACAAGAGGGTCCCCACGGTTTCACAATGGGCCCTGGGGACAAGGGGGATCCCCGCCCTGTCACAATGGGCCCTGGGGCCAAAGGGATCCCCAGGATGTCACAATGGGCCCTGGGGACTGCGGGGGGTACTAGGATGTCACAATGGGTCTTGGGGACAAAGGGGGTACCCAGGATGTCACAATGGGCCCTGGGGACAATGGGGGGTCCCTTGAAGGTCACAATGGGCCCATGGGACAAAGAGGGTGCCCACGGTGTCACAGTGGGCCCTGGCGACAAAGGGGGATCCCCAGGATGTCACAATGGGCCCCGGGGACAAAGTAAAATCCTGGAATGTCACAATGGTCCCCAGTGACAAAGGCGCTCCCCATGGTGCCACAATGGGCCCTGGGGACAAAGTGGGTCCCCAGGATTTCACAATGAGCACTGGGGACAAAGGGGGGTCCCAGGATGTCACAATGGGCCCTGGGGACAAGGGGGGGTTCCCATGGAGTCACAATGGGTCCTGGGGACAACGAGGCGTCCTGGGACGTCACAATGGGACTTGGGGACAAAGGGGGTCTTCCACAGTCTCACAATGGGCCCTAGAGACAAGGGGAGATCCCCAGGATGACACAATAGGCCCTGGGGACAAAGAGGAGTCCCCCTGAATGTCACAATGGGCCCTGGGGACAAGGGGGGTCCCCATGGTATCACAATAAGCCCTGGGGACAAAGTGGGGTCCTGGGATGTCACAACTGGCCCCAGTGACAAAGGGTGTCCCCATGGTGCCACAATGGGCCCTGGGGACAAAGAGGGTCCCCAGGATGTCACAATGGGCTTTGGGGACAAGGCGGGGTCCCCAGGATGTCACAATGGGGTCTTGGGACAAAGGGGGTCCCCAGGATGTCACAATGGTCCCTGGGGACAATGGGGGGTCCTGGGACGTCACAATGGGCCCTGGGGACAAAGGCGGTCCCAGGGTGTCACAATAAGCCATGGGGACAAGGGGGGTCCCCAGGATGTCACAATGGGCACTGGGGACAAAGGGGGGTCCCCACGGTGCCATGATGGGCCCTGGCGACAAGGGGGTCCCCAAGATGTCACAATGGGCCCATGGGACAAAGGGGGTACCCATGGTGTCACAATGGGCACTGGGGACAAGGGGGGTCCCCAGGATGTCACAAGTGGCCCTGGGGATAAAGGGGGTCCCCATGGTGCCACAATGTGCCCCTGGGACAAAGGGGTCCCCAGGATGTCACAATAAGCCCTGGGGAGAAAGGGGGTCCCCAGGATGTCACAATGGGCACTGGGGACAAAGGGGGTACCCACGGTGTCACTATAGGCCCTGGGGACAACGGGGGGTCCCCACGGTGCCACGATGGGCCCTGGGGACAAGGGGATCCCCAGGATGTTCACAATGGGCCCTGGAGACAATGGGGTGTCCCCAGGATGTCACAATGGGCCCTGGGGACAAAGAGGGTCCCCAGGATGTCACAATCAGCCCTGGGCACAAAGGGGGGTGCACATGGTGTCAAAATGGGCCCTGGGGACAAAGGGCGTCCCCAGGATGTCACAGTGGGCCCTGGGGACAAAGTGGTCCCCATGGTATCAGAATGGGCCCTGGGGACAAAGAGGGGTGCCCTGAATGTCACAATGGGCCCTGAGGACAAAGGGGGGTCCCCAGGATGTCGCAATGGGCCTTGGGGACAATGGGGGGTCCTAGGATGTCACAATGGGCCTGAGTGACAAATGGGGTCTCCATGGTGTCACAATGGGACCTGAAGACAAAGGGGGTCCCCTGAATGTCACAATGGGCCCTGAGGACAATGGGGGTTCCTGGAACGTCACAATGGGCCCTGGGGAGAAAGGGAGGTCCCCAGGATGTCACAATGGGCCCTGGAGACAATTGGGGGTTTTGGGATGTCACGATGGGCTCTGACGACAAGGGGAGGTGCCCATGGTGTCACAATGGGTCCTCAGTGACAAGGGGGGTCCCTATAGTGTCACAATGGGCTCTGCAGACAATGGGGGGTCCTGGGATGTCACAATGGGCACCAGTGACAAAGGGGGTCCTCATGGTGCCACAATGGGCCCTGGGGAGTAAGTGGGGTCCTGGGATGTCACAATGGGTCCTGGGGACAAAGGGTGATCCTTTGATGTCACAAGGGGCCCTGGAGGCAAGGGGGTCCCCAGGATGTTACAATGGGCCCTGGGCACAAAGGGGGGTCCCCATAGTGTCACAATGGGTCCCCAGTGACAAGGGGGTCCCCACGGTGCCACGATGGGCCCTGGGGACAAGAGGGGGTCCCCATGGTGTCACAATGGACCCTGGGGTCAAAGGGGGTTCCCAGGACATCACAATGGGCTCTGGGGACAATGGGGATCCTGGGACATCACAATGAGCCCTGGGGACAAGGGGGGGTCCTGGGACGTCACAATGGGTCCTGGGGACAAAGCGGTTCCCCAGGATGTCACAATGGGCCCCGGGGACAAAGCAGGGTCCTGGGACGTCACAATGGGCCCTGGAGACAAAGGGATTCCCCAGGATGTCACAATGGGCCCTGGGGACAAAGGGGGGTCCCCACAGTGTCACAATGGTCCCTGGGGACAAAGGAGATCCCCACAGTGTCACAATGGGCCCAGGGGACAAAAGGGGGACCCCAGGATGTCACAATGGGCCCAGGGGACAATGGGGGGTCCTGGGACGTTATAATGGGCCCTCGGGAAAAAGGGGGTCCACATGGTGCCACAATGGGCCCTGGGGACAATGGGGGTCCCAGGATGCCACAATGGACACTGGGGACAAGGGGGTCCCCAGGATGTCACAATGGGCCCTGGGGACAACGGTGGCTCCTGGGATGTCACAATGGGCCCTGGGGACACAGGTGGTCCCCAGGATGTCACAACGGGTCCTGGGGACAAGGGGGGTCCCAAGGATGTCACAATGGGCACTGGAGACAAAGGGGGGGTCCCCACGGTGCCACGATGGGCCCTGGGGACAAGGGGGTCCCCAGGATGTCACAATGTGCCCTTGGGACAATGGGGGCTCCTGCGATGTCACAATGGGCCCTGGGGACAAAGGGAGGCCCCAGGATGTCACAATGGACCCTGGGGACAAAAGGGGTCCCCGGGATGTCACAATGGGCCCAGGGGACAACGAAGCATCCTGGGACGCCACAATGGGCCCGGGGAAAAAGGGGGGTCCCCAGGTTGTTCACAATGGGCCCTGGGGACAATGGGGGTCCTGGGATGTCACAATGAACCCTAGGGACAAAGGGGGTCCCCAGGATGTCACAATGGGCCTTGGGGACAAAGGGGTGTCCCCTGAATGTGCATAATGGGCCCTGGGGACAAAGGGTGGTCGCCGGGATGTCTCAGTGGGCCCTGGGGACAATGGGGTGTCCTGGGATGTCACAATGGGCCCCAGTGACAAATGGGGTCTCCACGGTGTCACAATGGGCCCTGGGGACAAAGGGGGGTCTCCAGGATGTCACAATGGGCCCCAGTGACAAATGGGGTCTCCACGGTGTCACAATGGGCCCTGGGGATAAAGGGGGGTCTCCAGGATGTCACAATGGGCCCAAGTGATGAGTCCCCACAGTGCCACTATGGGCCCTGGAGACAAGGGGGGTCCCCAGGATGTCACGATGGGGCCTGGGGACAACGAGGGGTCCTGGGACGTCACAATGAGCCCTGGGGAAAAAGGGTGGTCCCCATGATGTCACAATGGGCACTGGAGACAGTGGGGGGTCATGGGATGTCACAATGGGCCCTGGGGACAAAGTAAGGTCCTCGGCTGTCACAATGAGCCGGGAGGACAAGGGGGGGTCCCCAGAATTTCACAATGAGCACTGGGGACAAAGTGGGGTCCTGGGATGTCAAAATGGGCCCTGGGGACAAAGGGGGTCCCTTAATTGTCACAATGGGCCCTGGGGACAAGGGGGGTCCCCACGGTGTCACAATGGGCCCTGGGGACAAAGTGGGGTCCTGGAATGTCACAATGGGCCCAGAGGACAAAGGGGGTCCCCATGGTGCCACAGTGGGCCCTGGGGACAAAGGGGGTCCTGAGACGTCACAATGGGCCCTGGGGAAAAGGCGGGGTCCCCACGGTGTCACAATGGGCCCTGGGGACAATGGGGGGTCCTGGGATGTCACAATGGGCCCCAGTGACAAAGGGGGTCCCCATGGTGCGACAACGAGCTCTGGGGATAAAGGGGGTCTCCAGGATGTCACAATGGGCCCTGGGGACAAAGGAAGTCCCCAGAATGCCACAATGGGTCCTGGAAAGAAGTGGGGTCCCCACGGTGTCACAATGGGCCTTGGGGACAAAGGGGGGTCCCCAGGATGTCACAATGGGCCCCGGGGACAAAGGGGTCCCCAGGATGTCACAATGGGTACTGGGGACAAAGGCGGGGTCCCCATGGTGTCACAATGGACCCAAGTGACAGGACGAGTCCCCACGGTACCACTATGGGCCCTGGAGACAAGGGGGTTCCCCGGATTTCACAATGGCCCTGGGGACAAGGGGGGTCCCCAGGATGTCACAATGGGCACTGGGGATAAAGGGGACTCCCCAGGATGTCACAATAGGCCCTGAAGACAAAGGGGGTCCCCAGGATGTCACAACGGGCCCTGGGTACAAGGGGGGTCCCACCCTGTCACAATGAGCACTGGGGACAAAGGGGGTCCCCAGGATGTCACAATGGGCACTGGAGACAAAGCGGGGGTCTCCACGGTGACACAATGGGCCCTGGGGACAAGAGGGTCCCCACGGTTTCACAATGGGCCCTGGGGACAAGGAGGATCCCCGCCCTGTCACAATGGGCCCTGGGGCCAAAGGGATCCCCAGGATGTCACAATGGGCCCTGGGGACTGCGGGGGGTCCCTTGAAGGTCACAATGGGCCCATGGGACAAAGAGGGTGCCCACGGTGTCACAGTGGGCCCTGGCGACAAAGGGGGTTCCCCAGGATGTCACAATGGGCCCCGGGGACAAAGTAAAATCCTGGAATGTCACAATGGTCCCCAGTGACAAAGGCGCTCCCCATGGTGCCACAATGGGCCCTGGGGACAAAGTGGGTCCCCAGGATTTCACAATGAGCACTGGGGACAAAGGGGGGTCCCAGTATGTCACAATGGGCCCTGGGGACAAGGGGGGGTTCCCATGGAGTCACAATGGGTCCTGGGGACAACGAGGCGTCCTGGGACGTCACAATGGGACTTGGGGACAAAGGGGGTCTTCCACAGTCTCACAATGGGCCCTAGAGACAAGGGGAGATCCCCAGGATGACACAATAGGCCCTGGGGACAAAGAGGAGTCCCCCTGAATGTCACAATGGGCCCTGGGGACAAGGGGGGTCCCCATGGTATCACAATAAGCCCTGGGGACAAAGTGGGGTCCTGGGATGTCACAACTGGCCCCAGTGACAAAGGGTGTCCCCATGGTGCCACAATGGGCCCTGGGGACAAAGAGGGTCCCCAGGATGTCACAATGGGCTTTGGGGACAAGGCAGGGTCCCCAGGATGTCACAATGGGGTCTTGGGACAAAGGGGGTCCCCAGGATGTCACAATGGTCCCTGGGGACAATGGGGGGTCCTGGGACGTCACAATGGGCCCTGGGGACAAAGGCGGTCCCAGGGTGTCACAATAAGCCATGGGGACAAGGGGGGTCCCCAGGATGTCACAATGGGCACTGGGGACAAAGGGGGGTCCCCACGGTGCCATGATGGGCCCTGGCGACAAGGGGGTCCCCAAGATGTCACAATGGGCCCATGGGACAAAGGGGGTACCCATGGTGTCACAATGGGCACTGGGGACAAGGGGGGTCCCCAGGATGTCACAAGTGGCCCTGGGGATAAAGGGGGTCCCCATGGTGCCACAATGTGCCCCTGGGACAAAGGGGTCCCCAGGATGTCACAATAAGCCCTGGGGAGAAGGGGGGTCCCCAGGATGTCAGAATGGGCCCTGGGGACAACGCGGGGTCCTGGGATGTCACAATGGGCCACGGGGACAAAGGCGATCCCCATGGTGTCATAATGGGCCCTGGGGACTGCGGGGGGTACTAGGATGTCACAATGGGTCTTGGGGACAAAGCGGGTACTCAGGATGTCACAATGGGCCCTGGGGACAATGGGGGGTCCCTTGAAGGTCACAATGGGCCCTTGGGACAAAGAGGGTGCCCACGGTGTCACAGTGGGCCCTGGCGACAAAGGGGGATCCCCAGGATGTCACAATGGGCCCCGGGGACAAAGTAAAATCCTGGAATGTCACAATGGTCCCCAGTGACAAAGGCGCTCCCCATGGTGCCACAATGGGCCCTGGGGACAAAGTGGGTCCCCAGGATTTCACAATGGGCACTGGGGACAAAGGGGGGTCCCAGTATGTCACAATGGGCCCTGGGGACAAGGGGGGGTTCCCATGGAGTCACAATGGGTCCTGGGGACAACGAGGCGTCCTGGGACGTCACAATGGGACTTGGGGACAAAGGGGGTCTTCCACAGTCTCACAATGGGCCCTAGAGACAAGGGGAGATCCCCAGGATGACACAATAGGCCCTGGGGACAAAGAGGAGTCCCCCTGAATGTCACAATGGGCCCTGGGGACAAAGAGGGTCCCCAGGATGTCACAATCGGCCCTGGGCACAAAGGGGGGTGCACATGGTGTCAAAATGGGCCCTGGGGACAAAGGGCGTCCCCAGGATGTCACAGTGGGCCCTGGGGACAAAGTGGTCCCCATGGTATCAGAATGGGCCCTGGGGACAAAGAGGGGTGCCCTGAATGTCACAATGGGCCCTGAGGACAAAGGGGGGTCCCCAGGATGTCGCAATGGGCCTTGGGGACAATGGGGGGTCCTAGGATGTCACAATGGGCCTGAGTGACAAATGGGGTCTCCATGGTGTCACAATGGGACCTGAAGACAAAGGGGGTCCCCTGAATGTCACAATGGGCCCTGAGGACAATGGGGGTTCCTGGAACGTCACAATGGGCCCTGGGGAGAAAGGGAGGTCCCCAGGATGTCACAATGGGCCCTGGAGACAATTGGGGGTTTTGGGATGTCACGATGGGCTCTGACGACAAGGGGAGGTGCCCATGGTGTCACAATGGGTCCTCAGTGACAAGGGGGGTCCCTATAGTGTCACAATGGGCTCTGCAGACAATGGGGGGTCCTGGGATGTCACAATGGGCACCAGTGACAAAGGGGGTCCTCATGGTGCCACAATGGGCCCTGGGGAGTAAGTGGGGTCCTGGGATGTCACAATGGGTCCTGGGGACAAAGGGTGATCCTTTGATGTCACAAGGGGCCCTGGAGGCAAGGGGGTCCCCAGGATGTTACAATGGGCCCTGGGCACAAAGGGGGGTCCCCATAGTGTCACAATGGGTCCCCAGTGACAAGGGGGTCCCCACGGTGCCACGATGGGCCCTGGGGACAAGAGGGGGTCCCCATGGTGTCACAATGGACCCTGGGGTCAAAGGGGGTTCCCAGGACATCACAATGGGCTCTGGGGACAATGGGGATCCTGGGACATCACAATGAGCCCTGGGGACAAGGGGGGGTCCTGGGACGTCACAATGGGTCCTGGGGACAAAGCGGTTCCCCAGGATGTCACAATGGGCCCCGGGGACAAAGCAGGGTCCTGGGACGTCACAATGGGCCCTGGAGACAAAGGGATTCCCCAGGATGTCACAATGGGCCCTGGGGACAAAGGGGGTCCCCACAGTGTCACAATGGTCCCTGGGGACAAAGGAGATCCCCACAGTGTCACAATGGGCCCAGGGGACAAAAGGGGGACCCCAGGATGTCACAATGGGCCCAGGGGACAATGGGGGGTCCTGGGACGTTATAATGGGCCCTCGGGAAAAAGGGGGTCCACATGGTGCCACAATGGGCCCTGGGGACAACGGGGGTCCCAGGATGCCACAATGGACACTGGGGACAAGGGGGTCCCCAGGATGTCACAATGGGCCCTGGGGACAACGGTGGCTCCTGGGATGTCACAATGGGCCCTGGGGACACAGGTGGTCCCCAGGATGTCACAATGGGCCCTGGGGACAAAGTGGGGTCCTAAGATGTCACAATGGGCACTGGGGACAAAGGGGGTCCCCATGGTGCCACAATGGGCCTTGGGGACAATGGGGTCTCCCCAGGATGTCACAATGGGCCTTGGGGACAAAGGGGTGTCCCCTGAATGTGCATAATGGGCCCTGAAGACAAAGGGTGGTCGCCGGGATGTCTCAGTGGGCCCTGGGGACAATGGGGTGTCCTGGGATGTCACAATGGGCCCCAGTGACAAATGGGGTCTCCACGGTGTCACAATGGGCCCTGGAGTAAAGGGGCGTCCCCAGGATGTCACAATAGTCCCTGGGGACAAAGAGGAGTCCCCTGAATGTCATAATGGGCCCTGAGGACAAGGAGGGTCTCCACGGTGTCACAATGGGCCCTGGGGACAATGGGGGGTCCTGGGATGTCACAATAGGCCCTGGGGACAAAGGGGGTCCCCATGATTTCACAATGGGCCCAGGGGACAATGGGGCATCCTGGGACGTCACAATGGGCCCTGGGGACAAAGGGGGTCTCCATGGTGTCACAATGGCCCTGGGGATAAAGGGGGACCCCAGGATGTGTATAATGGGGCCTGGGGACAATGGGGGGTCCTGGGATGTCACAATGGGCTCTGGGGACAATAGGGGGTCCTGGGACGTCACAATGGGCCCTGGAGAAAAGGGGGGGTCCTGGCATGTCACAATAGGCCCTGGGGACAAAGGGGGTCTTCAGGATGTCACAATGGGCCCGGGGGACAAAGGGGGTCCCCAGGATGTCACAATAGGCCCTGGGGAAAAAGAGGGCTCCCCAGGATATCACAATGGGCCCTGGGGACAAAGAGGGGTCCACAGGATGTGCACAATGGGCCCTGGGGACAAAGGGGGCTCCCCAGCATATCACAATGGGCTCTGGTGACATAGGGGTCCCCAAGATGTCACAACGGGTCCTGGGGACAAGGGGGGTCCCAAGAGTGTCACAATGGGAACTGGAGACAAAGGGGGAGTCCCCACGGTGCCACGATGGGCCCTGGGGACAAGGGGGTCCCCAGGATGTAACAATGTGCCCTTGGGACAATGGGGGCTCCTGCGATGTCACAATGGGCCCCGGGGACAAAGGGAGGCCCCAGGATGTCACAATGGACCCTAGGGACAAAAGGGGTCCCTGGGATGTCACAATGGGCCCAGGGGACAACGAAGCATCCTGGGACGCCACAATGGGCCCGGGGAAAAAGGGGGGTCCCCAGGTTGTTCACAATGGGCCCTGGGGACAATGGGGGTCCTGGGATGTCACAATGAACCCTAGGGACAAAGGGGGTCCCCAGGATGTCACAATGGGCCCTGGGGATAAAGGGGACTCCCCAGGATGTCACAATAGGCCCTGGGGACAAAGGGGGTCCCCAGGATGTCACAACGGGCCCTGGGTACAAGGGGGGTCCCACCCTGTCACAATGAGCACTGGGGACAAAGGGGGTCCCCAGGATGTCACAATGGGCACTGGAGACAAAGGGGGGGTCTCCACGGCGCCACAATGGGCCCTGGGGACAAGAGGGTCCCCACGGTTTCACAATGGGCCCTGGGGACAAGGGGGATCCCCGCCCTGTCACAATGGGCCCTGGGGCCAAAGGGATCCCCAGGATGTCACAATGGGCCCTGGGGACTGCGGGGGGTACTAGGATGTCACAATGGGTCTTGGGGACAAAGGGGGTACCCAGGATGTCACAATGGGCCCTGGGGACAATGGGGGGTCCCTTGAAGGTCACAATGGGCCCATGGGACAAAGAGGGTGCCCACGGTGTCACAGTGGGCCCTGGCGACAAAGGGGGATCCCCAGGATGTCACAATGGGCCCTGGGGACAAGGGGGGGTTCCCATGGAGTCACAATGGGTCCTGGGGACAACGAGGCGTCCTGGGACGTCACAATGGGACTTGGGGACAAAGGGGGTCTTCCACAGTCTCACAATGGGCCCTAGAGACAAGGGGAGATCCCCAGGATGACACAATAGGCCCTGGGGACAAAGAGGAGTCCCTCTGAATGTCACAATGGGCCCTGGGGACAAGGGGGGTCCCCATGGTATCACAATAAGCCCTGGGGACAAAGTGGGGTCCTGGGATGTCACAACTGGCCCCAGTGACAAAGGGTGTCCCCATGGTGCCACAATGGGCCCTGGGGACAAAGAGGGTCCCCAGGATGTCACAATGGGCTTTGGGGACAAGGCGGGGTCCCCAGGATGTCACAATGGGGTCTTGGGACAAAGGGGGTCCCCAGGATGTCACAATGGTCCCTGGGGACAATGGGGGTTCCTGGGACATCACAGTGGGCCCTGGGGACAAAGGCGGTCCCAGGGTGTCACAATAAGCCATGGGGACAAGGGGGGTCCCCAGGATGTCAGAATGGGCCCTGGGGACTGCGGGGGGTACTAGGATGTCACAATGGGTCTTGGGGACAAAGGAGGTACCCAGGATGTCACAATGGGCCCTGGGGACAATGGGGGGTCCCTTGAAGGTCACAATGGGCCCATGGGACAAAGAGGGTGCCCACGGTGTCACAGTGGGCCCTGGCGACAAAGGGGGATCCCCAGGATGTCACAATGGGCCCCGGGGACAAAGTAAAATCCTGGAATGTCACAATGGTCCCCAGTGACAAAGGCGCTCCCCATGGTGCCACAATGGGCCCTGGGGACAAAGTGGGTCCCCAGGATTTCACAATGAGCACTGGGGACAAAGGGGGGTCCCAGGATGTCACAATAGGCCCTGGGGACAAAGGGGGTCTTCAGGATGTCACAATGGGCCCGGGGGACAAAGGGGGTCCCCAGGATGTCACAATAGGCCCTGGGGAAAAAGAGGGCTCCCCAGGATATCACAATGGGCCCTGGGGACAAAGAGGGGTCCACAGGATGTGCACAATGGGCCCTGGGGACAAGGGGGTCCCCAGGATGTAACAATGTGCCCTTGGGACAATGGGGGCTCCTGCGATGTCACAATGGGCCCTGGGGACAAAGGGAGGCCCCAGGATGTCACAATGGACCCTGGGGACAAAAGGGGTCCCCGGGATGTCACAATGGGCCCAGGGGACAACGAAGCATCCTGGGACGCCACAATGGGCCCGGGGAAAAAGGGGGGTCCCCAGGTTGTTCACAATGGGCCCTGGGGACAATGGCGGTCCTGGGATGTCACAATGAACCCTAGGGACAAAGGGGGTCCCCAGGATGTCACAATGGGCCTTGGGGACAAAGGGGTGTCCCCTGAATGTGCATAATGGGCCCTGGGGACAAAGGGTGGTCGCCGGGATGTCTCAGTGGGCCCTGGGGACAATGGGGTGTCCTGGGATGTCACAATGGGCCCCAGTGACAAATGGGGTCTCCACGGTGTCACAATGGGCCCTGGGGATAAAGGGGGGTCTCCAGGATGTCACAATGGGCCCAAGTGATGAGTCCCCACAGTGCCACTATGGGCCCTGGAGACAAGGGGGGTCCCCAGGATGTCACGATGGGGCCTGGGGACAACGAGGGGTCCTGGGATGTCACAATGAGCCCTGGGGAAAAAGGGTGGTCCCCATGATGTCACAATGGGCACTGGAGACAGTGGGGGGTCCTGGGATGTCACAATGGGCCCTGGGGACAAAGTAAGGTCCTCGGCTGTCACAATGAGCCCTGAGGACAAGGGGGGTCCCCAGAATTTCACAATGAGCACTGGGGACAAAGTGGGGTCCTGGGATGTCAAAATGGGCCCTGGGGACAAAGGGGGTCCCTTAATTGTCACAATGGGCCCTGGGGACAAGGGGGGTCCCCACGGTGTCACAATGGGCCCTGGGGACAAAGTGGGGTCCTGGAATGTCACAATGGGCCCAGAGGACAAAGGGGGTCCCCATGGTGCCACAGTGGGCCCTGGGGACAAAGGGGGTCCTGAGACGTCACAATGGGCCCTGGGGAAAAGGCGGGGTCCCCACGGTGTCACAATGGGCCCTGGGGACAATGGGGGGTCCTGGGATGTCACAATGGGCCCCAGTGACAAAGGGGGTCCCCATGGTGCGACAACGAGCTCTGGGGATAAAGGGGGTCTCCAGGATGTCACAATGGGCCCTGGGGACAAAGGAAGTCCCCAGAATGCCACAATGGGTCCTGGAAAGAAGTGGGGTCCCCACGGTGTCACAATGGGCCTTGGGGACAAAGGGGGGTCCCCAGGATGTCACAATGGGCCCCGGGGACAAAGGGGTCCCCAGGATGTCACAATGGGTACTGGGGACAAAGGCGGGGTCCCCATGGTGTCACAATGGACCCAAGTGACAGGACGAGTCCCCACGGTACCACTATGGGCCCTGGAGACAAGGGGGTTCCCCGGATTTCACAATGGCCCTGGGGACAAGGGGGGTCCCCAGGATGTCACAATGGGCACTGGGGACGAGGGGTCCTGGGACGTCACAATGAGCCCTGGGGAGAAAGGGGGGTCCCCACCCTGTCAGAAGGGACCCTGGGGACAAGGGGATCCCCAGGATGTCACAATGGGCCCTGGGGACTGCGGGGGGTCCCTTGAAGGTCACAATGGGCCCATGGGACAAAGAGGGTGCCCACGGTGTCACAGTGGGCCCTGGCGACAAAGGGGGTTCCCCAGGATGTCACAATGGGCCCCGGGGACAAAGTAAAATCCTGGAATGTCACAATGGTCCCCAGTGACAAAGGCGCTCCCCATGGTGCCACAATGGGCCCTGGGGACAAAGTGGGTCCCCAGGATTTCACAATGAGCACTGGGGACAAAGGGGGGTCCCAGGATGTCACAATGGGCCCTGGGGACAAGGGGGGGTTCCCATGGAGTCACAATGGGTCCTGGGGACAACGAGGCGTCCTGGGACGTCACAATGGGACTTGGGGACAAAGGGGGTCTTCCACAGTCTCACAATGGGCCCTAGAGACAAGGGGAGATCCCCAGGATGACACAATAGGCCCTGGGGACAAAGAGGAGTCCCCCTGAATGTCACAATGGGCCCTGGGGACAAGGGGGGTCCCCATGGTATCACAATAAGCCCTGGGGACAAAGTGGGGTCCTGGGATGTCACAACTGGCCCCAGTGACAAAGGGTGTCCCCATGGTGCCACAATGGGCCCTGGGGACAAAGAGGGTCCCCAGGATGTCACAATGGGCTTTGGGGACAAGGCGGAGTCCCCAGGATGTCACAATGGGGTCTTGGGACAAAGGGGGTCCCCAGGATGTCACAATGGTCCCTGGGGACAATGGGGGTTCCTGGGACATCACAGTGGGCCCTGGGGACAAAGGCGGTCCCAGGGTGTCACAATAAGCCATGGGGACAAGGGGGGTCCCCAGGATGTCAGAATGGGCCCTGGGGACAACACGGGGTCCTGGGATGTCACAATGGGCCACGGGGACAAAGGCGATCCCCATGGTGTCACAATGGGCCCTGGGGACAAGGGGGTCCCCAGGATGTCACAATGGGCTCATGGGATTAAGGGGGTACCCACGGTGTCACTATGGGCCCTGGGGACAACGGGGGGTCCCCACGGTGCCACGATGGGCCCTGGGGACAAGGGGGTCCCCAGGATGTCACAATGGGCCCTGAGGACAAATTGGGATTCTGGGATGTCACAATGGGCCCTGGGGACAAAGGGGGTCCCCATGGTGCCACAATGGGCCCTGGGGACAAAGAGGGGTCCCCAGAATGTCACAATGGGCCCTGGGGACATTTGGGGTCCCCAGAATGTCACAATGGGCCCTGGGAACAATAGGGGGTCCTGGGACGTCACAATGGGCCCTGGAGTAAAGGGGGGTCCCCAGGATGTCACAATAGGCCCTGGGGACAAAGAGGAGTCCCCTGAATGTCATAATGGGCCCTGAGGACAAGGAGGGTCTCCACGGTGTCACAATGGGCCCTGGGGACAATGGGGGGTCCTGGGATGTCACAATAGGCCCTGGGGACAAAGGGGGTCTTCAGGATGTCACAATGGGCCCGGGGGACAAAGGGGGTCCCCAGGATGTCACAATAGGCCCTGGGGAAAAAGAGGGCTCCCCAGGATATCACAATGGGCCCTGGGGACAAAGAGGGGTCCACAGGATGTGCACAATGGGCCCTGGGGACAAAGGGGGCTCCCCAGGATATCACAATGGGCTCTGGTGACATAGGGGTCCCCAAGATGTCACAACGGGTCCTGGGGACAAGGGGGGTCCCAAGGATGTCACAATGGGCACTGGAGACAAAGGGGGATCCCCACGGTGCCACGATGGGCCCTGGGGACAAGGGGGTCCCCAGGATGTAACAATGTGCCCTTGGGACAATGGGGGCTCCTGCGATGTCACAATGGGCCCTGGGGACAAAGGGAGGCCCCAGGATGTCACAATGGACCCTGGGGACAAAAGGGGTCCCCGGGATGTCACAATGGGCCCAGGGGACAACGAAGCATCCTGGGACGCCACAATGGGCCCGGGGAAAAAGGCGGGTCCCCAGGTTGTTCACAATGGGCCCTGTGGACAATGGGGGTCCTGGGATGTCACAATGAACCCTAGGGACAAAGGGGGTCCCCAGGATGTTACAATGGGCCCTGGGGATAAAGGGGACTCCCCAGGATGTCACAATAGGCCCTGGGGACAAAGGGGGTCCCCAGGATGTCACAACGGGCCCTGGGTACAAGGGGGGTCCCACCCTGTCACAATGAGCACTGGGGACAAAGGGTGTCCCCAGGATGTCACAATGGGCAGTGGGGACGAGGGGTCCTGGGACGTCACAACGAGCCCTGGGGAGAAAGGGGGGTCCCCACCCTGTCAGAAGGGACCCTGGGGACAAGGTGGGGTCCTGGGATGTCACAATGGGCCCTGGGGACAAAGGGGGTGTCCATGGTGCCACGATGGGCCCTGGGGACAAGGGGGTCCCCAGGATATCACAATGGGCCCTGGGGACAAGGGGGTCCCCAGGATGTCACAATGGGCCCTGAGGACAAATTGGGGTTCTGGGATGTCACAATGGGCCCTGGGGACAAAGGGGTTCCCCATGGTGCCACAATGGGCCCTGGGGACAAAGAGGGGTCCCCAGAATGTCACAATGGGCCCTGGGGACATTTGGGGTCCCCAGAATGTCACAATGGGCCCTGGGAACAATAGGGGGTCCTGGGACGTCACAATGGGCCCTGGAGTAAAGGGGGGTCCCCAGGATGTCACAATAGGCCCTGGGGACAAAGAGGAGTCCCCTGAATGTCATAATGGGCCTGAGGACAAGGAGGGTCTCCACGGTGTCACAATGGGCCCTGGGGACAATGGGGGGTCCTGGGATGTCACAATAGGCCCTGGGGACAAAGGGGGTCTTCAGGATGTCACAATGGGCCCGGGGGACAAAGGGGGTCCCCAGGATGTCACAATAGGCCCTGGGGAAAAAGAGGGCTCCCCAGGATATCACAATGGGCCCTGGGGACAAAGAGGGGTCCACAGGATGTGCACAATGGGCCCTGGGGACAAAGGGGGCTCCCCAGGATATCACAATGGGCTCTGGTGACATAGGGGTCCCCAAGATGTCACAACGGGTCCTGGGGACAAGGGGGGTCCCAAGGATGTCACAATGGGCACTGGAGACAAAGGGGGGGTCCCCACGGTGCCACGATGGGCCCTGGGGACAAGGGGGTCCCCAGGATGTAACAATGTGCCCTTGGGACAATGGGGGCTCCTGCGATGTCACAATGGGCCCTGGGGACAAAGGGAGGCCCCAGGATGTCACAATGGACCCTGGGGACAAAAGGGGTCCCCGGGATGTCACAATGGGCCCAGGGGACAACGAAAAATCCTGGGACGCCACAATGGGCCCGGGGAAAAAGGGGGGTCCCCAGGTTGTTCACAATGGGCCCTGGGGACAATGGGGGTCCTGGGATGTCACAATGAACCCTAGGGACAAAGGGGGTCCCCAGGATGTCACAATGGGCCCTGGGGATAAAGGGGACTCCCCAGGATGTCACAATAGGCCCTGAAGACAAAGGGGGTCCCCAGGATGTCACAACGGGCCCTGGGTACAAGGGGGGTCCCACCCTGTCACAATGAGCACTGGGGACAAAGGGGGTCCCCAGGATGTCACAATGGGCACTGGAGACAAAGCGGGGGTCTCCACGGTGACACAATGGGCCCTGGGGACAAGAGGGTCCCCACGGTTTCACAATGGGCCCTGGGGACAAGGGGGATCCCCGCCCTGTCACAATGGGCCCTGGGGCCAAAGGGATCCCCAGGATGTCACAATGGGCCCTGGGGACTGCGGGGGGTACTAGGATGTCACAATGGGTCTTGGGGACAAAGGGGGTACCCAGGATGTCACAATGGGCCCTGGGGACTGCGGGGGGTCCCTTGAAGGTCACAATGGGCCCATGGGACAAAGAGGGTGCCCACGGTGTCACAGTGGGCCCTGGCGACAAAGGGGGTTCCCCAGGATGTCACAATGGGCCCCGGGGACAAAGTAAAATCCTGGAATGTCACAATGGTCCCCAGTGACAAAGGCGCTCCCCATGGTGCCACAATGGGCCCTGGGGACAAAGTGGGTCCCCAGGATTTCACAATGAGCACTGGGGACAAAGGGGGGTCCCAGGATGTCACAATGGGCCCTGGGGACAAGGGGGGGTTCCCATGGAGTCACAATGGGTCCTGGGGACAACGAGGCGTCCTGGGACGTCACAATGGGACTTGGGGACAAAGGGGGTCTTCCACAGTCTCACAATGGGCCCTAGAGACAAGGGGAGATCCCCAGGATGACACAATAGGCCCTGGGGACAAAGAGGAGTCCCCCTGAATGTCACAATGGGCCCTGGGGACAAGGGGGGTCCCCATGGTATCACAATAAGCCCTGGGGACAAAGTGGGGTCCTGGGATGTCACAACTGCCCCAGTGACAAAGGGTGTCCCCATGGTGCCACAATGGGCCCTGGGGACAAAGAGGGTCCCCAGGATGTCACAATGGGCTTTGGGGACAAGGCGGAGTCCCCAGGATGTCACAATGGGGTCTTGGGACAAAGGGGGTCCCCAGGATGTCACAATGGTCCCTGGGGACAATGGGGGTTCCTGGGACATCACAGTGGGCCCTGGGGACAAAGGCGGTCCCAGGGTGTCACAATAAGCCATGGGGACAAGGGGGGTCCCCAGGATGTCAGAATGGGCCCTGGGGACAACACGGGGTCCTGGGATGTCACAATGGGCCACGGGGACAAAGGCGATCCCCATGGTGTCACAATGGGCCCTGGGGACAAGGGGGTCCCCAGGATGTCACAATGGGCTCATGGGATTAAGGGGGTACCCACGGTGTCACTATGGGCCCTGGGGACAACGGGGGGTCCCCACGGTGCCACGATGGGCCCTGGGGACAAGGGGGTCCCCAGGATGTCACAATGGGCCCTGAGGACAAATTGGGATTCTGGGATGTCACAATGGGCCCTGGGGACAAAGGGGGTCCCCATGGTGCCACAATGGGCCCTGGGGACAAAGAGGGGTCCCCAGAATGTCACAATGGGCCCTGGGGACATTTGGGGTCCCCAGAATGTCACAATGGGCCCTGGGAACAATAGGGGGTCCTGGGACGTCACAATGGGCCCTGGAGTAAAGGGGGGTCCCCAGGATGTCACAATAGGCCCTGGGGACAAAGAGGAGTCCCCTGAATGTCATAATGGGCCCTGAGGACAAGGAGGGTCTCCACGGTGTCACAATGGGCCCTGGGGACAATGGGGGGTCCTGGGATGTCACAATAGGCCCTGGGGACAAAGGGGGTCTTCAGGATGTCACAATGGGCCCGGGGGACAAAGGGGGTCCCCAGGATGTCACAATAGGCCCTGGGGAAAAAGAGGGCTCCCCAGGATATCACAATGGGCCCTGGGGACAAAGAGGGGTCCACAGGATGTGCACAATGGGCCCTGGGGACAAAGGGGGCTCCCCAGGATATCACAATGGGCTCTGGTGACATAGGGGTCCCCAAGATGTCACAACGGGTCCTGGGGACAAGGGGGGTCCCAAGGATGTCACAATGGGCACTGGAGACAAAGGGGGATCCCCACGGTGCCACGATGGGCCCTGGGGACAAGGGGGTCCCCAGGATGTAACAATGTGCCCTTGGGACAATGGGGGCTCCTGCGATGTCACAATGGGCCCTGGGGACAAAGGGAGGCCCCAGGATGTCACAATGGACCCTGGGGACAAAAGGGGTCCCCGGGATGTCACAATGGGCCCAGGGGACAACGAAGCATCCTGGGACGCCACAATGGGCCCGGGGAAAAAGGCGGGTCCCCAGGTTGTTCACAATGGGCCCTGTGGACAATGGGGGTCCTGGGATGTCACAATGAACCCTAGGGACAAAGGGGGTCCCCAGGATGTTACAATGGGCCCTGGGGATAAAGGGGACTCCCCAGGATGTCACAATAGGCCCTGGGGACAAAGGGGGTCCCCAGGATGTCACAACGGGCCCTGGGTACAAGGGGGGTCCCACCCTGTCACAATGAGCACTGGGGACAAAGGGTGTCCCCAGGATGTCACAATGGGCACTGGGGACGAGGGGTCCTGGGACGTCACAACGAGCCCTGGGGAGAAAGGGGGGTCCCCACCCTGTCAGAAGGGACCCTGGGGACAAGGTGGGGTCCTGGGATGTCACAATGGGCCCTGGGGACAAAGGGGGTGTCCATGGTGCCACGATGGGCCTGGGGACAAGGGGGTCCCCAGGATATCACAATGGGCCCTGGGGACAAGGGGGTCCCCAGGATGTCACAATGGGCCCTGAGGACAAATTGGGGTTCTGGGATGTCACAATGGGCCCTGGGGACAAAGGGGTTCCCCATGGTGCCACAATGGGCCCTGGGGACAAAGAGGGGTCCCCAGAATGTCACAATGGGCCCTGGGGACATTTGGGGTCCCCAGAATGTCACAATGGGCCCTGGGAACAATAGGGGGTCCTGGGACGTCACAATGGGCCCTGGAGTAAAGGGGGGTCCCCAGGATGTCACAATAGGCCCTGGGGACAAAGAGGAGTCCCCTGAATGTCATAATGGGCCTGAGGACAAGGAGGGTCTCCACGGTGTCACAATGGGCCCTGGGGACAATGGGGGGTCCTGGGATGTCACAATAGGCCCTGGGGACAAAGGGGGTCTTCAGGATGTCACAATGGGCCCGGGGGACAAAGGGGGTCCCCAGGATGTCACAATAGGCCCTGGGGAAAAAGAGGGCTCCCCAGGATATCACAATGGGCCCTGGGGACAAAGAGGGGTCCACAGGATGTGCACAATGGACCCTGGGGACAAAGGGGGCTCCCCAGGATATCACAATGGGCTCTGGTGACATAGGGGTCCCCAAGATGTCACAACGGGTCCTGGGGACAAGGGGGGTCCCAAGGATGTCACAATGGGCACTGGAGACAAAGGGGGGGTCCCCACGGTGCCACGATGGGCCCTGGGGACAAGGGGGTCCCCAGGATGTAACAATGTGCCCTTGGGACAACGGGGGCTCCTGCGATGTCACAATGGGCCCTGGGGACAAAGGGAGGCCCCAGGATGTCACAATGGACCCTGGGGACAAAAGGGGTCCCCGGGATGTCACAATGGGCCCAGGGGACAACGAAGCATCCTGGGACGCCACAATGGGCCCGGGGAAAAAGGGGGGTCCCCAGGTTGTTCACAATGGGCCCTGGGGACAATGGGGGTCCTGGGATGTCACAATGAACCCTAGGGACAAAGGGGGTCCCCAGGATGTCACAATGGGCCCTGGGGATAAAGGGTACTCCCCAGGATGTCACAATAGGCCCTGGGGACAAAGGGGGTCCCCAGGATGTCACAACGGGCCCTGGGTACAAGGGGGGTCCCACCCTGTCACAATGAGCACTGGGGACAAAGGGGGTCCCCAGGATGTCACAATGGGCACTGGAGACAAAGGGGGGGTCTCCACGGTGCCACAATGGGCCCTGGGGACAAGAGGGTCCCCACGGTTTCACAATGGGCCCTGGAGACAAGGGGGATCCCCGCCCTGTCACAATGGGCCCTGGGGCCAAAGGGATCCCCAGGATGTCCCAATGGGCCCTGGGGACTGCGGGGGGTACTAGGATGTCACAATGGGTCTTGGGGACAAAGGGGGTACCCAGGATGTCACAATGGGCCCTGGGGACAATGGGGGGTCCCTTGAAGGTCACAATGGGCCCATGGGACAAAGAGGGTGCCCACGGTGTCACAGTGGGCCCTGGCGACAAAGGGGGATCCCCAGGATGTCACAATGGGCCCCGGGGACAAAGTAAAATCCTGGAATGTCACAATGGTCCCCAGTGACAAAGGCGCTCCCCATGGTGCCACAATGGGCCCTGGGGACAAAGTGGGTCCCCAGGATTTCACAATGAGCACTGGGGACAAAGGGGGGTCCCAGGATGTCACAATGGGCCCTGGGGACAAGGGGGGGTTCCCATGGAGTCACAATGGGTCCTGGGGACAACGAGGCGTCCTGGGACGTCACAATGGGACTTGGGGACAAAGGGGGTCTTCCACAGTCTCACAATGGGCCCTAGAGACAAGGGGAGATCCCCAGGATGACACAATAGGCCCTGGGGACAAAGAGGAGTCCCCCTGAATGTCACAATGGGCCCTGGGGACAAGGGGGGGTCCCCATGGTATCACAATAAGCCCTGGGGACAAAGTGGGGTCCTGGGATGTCACAACTGGCCCCAGTGACAAAGGGTGTCCCCATGGTGCCACAATGGGCCCTGGGGACAAAGAGGGTCCCCAGGATGTCACAATGGGCTTTGGGGACAAGGCGGGGTCCCCAGGATGTCACAATGGGGTCTTGGGACAAAGGGGGTCCCCAGGATGTCACAATGGTCCCTGGGGACAATGGGGGGTCCTGGGACATCACAATGGGCCCTGGGGACAAAGGCGGTCCCAGGGTGTCACAATAAGCCATGGGGACAAGGGGGGTCCCCAGGATGTCAGAATGGGCACTGGGGACAACGCAGGGTCCTGGGATGTCACAATGGGCCACGGGGACAAAGGCGATCCCCATGGTGTCACAATGGGCCCTGGGGACAACTTGGGGTCCTGGGATGTCACAATGGGCCCCGGTGACAAAGGGGGTCCCCGTGGTGCCACAATGTGCCCCTGGGACAAAGGGGGTCCCCAGAATGTCATAATGGGCACTGGGGACAAGGGGTGTCCCCAGGATGTCACAAGTGGCCCTGGGGATAAAGGGGGTCCCCATGGTGCCACAATGTGCCCCTAGGACAAAGGGGTCCCCAGGATGTCACAATAAGCCCTGGGGACAAGGGGGGTCCCCAGGATGTCAGAATGGGCCCTGGGGACAACGCGGGGTCCTGGGATGTCACAATGGGCCACGGGGACAAAGGCGATCCCCATGGTGTCACAATGGGCCCTGGGGACAAGGGGGTCCCCAGGATGTCACAATGGGCTCATGGGATAAAGGGGGTACTCACGGTGCCACTATAGGCCCTGGGGACAACGGGGGGTCCCCACGGTGCCACGATGGGCCCTGGGGACAAGGGGGTCCCCAGGATGTTCACAACGGGCCCTGAGGACAAAGGGGGTCCCCACGGTGTCACAATGGTCCCTGGGGACAACTTGGGGTCCTGGGATGTCACAATGGGCCCTGGGGACAAAGGCGGTCCCCAGGATGTCACAATAAGCCCTGGGGACAAGGGGGGTCCCCAGGATGTCACAATGGGCACTGGGGACAAAGGGGGTACCCACGGTGTCACTATAGGCCCTGGGGACAACGGGGGGTCCCCACGGTGCCACGATGGGCCCTGGGGACAAGGGGGTCCCCAGGATGTTCACAATGGGCCCTGGAGACAATGGGGTGTCCCCAGGATGTCACAATGGGCCCTGGGGACAAAGAGGGTCCCCAGGATGTCACAATCGGCCCTGGGCACAAAGGGGGGTGCACATGGTGTCAAAATGGGCCCTGGGGACAAAGGGCGTCCCCAGGATGTCACAGTGGGCCCTGGGGACAAAGTGGTCCCCATGGTATCAGAATGGGCTCTGGGGACAAAGAGGGGTGCCCTGAATGTCACAATGGGCCCTGAGGACAAAGGGGGGTCCCCAGGATGTCGCAATGGGCCTTGGGGACAATGGGGGGTCCTAGGATGTCACAATGGGCCCGAGTGACAAATGGGGTCTCCATGGTGTCACAATGGGCCCTGAAGACAAAGGGGGTCCCCTGAATGTCACAATGGGCCCTGAGGACAATCGGGGTTCCTGGAACGTCACAATGGGCCCTGGGGAGAAAGGGAGGTCCCCAGGATGTCACAATGGGCCCTGGAGACAATTGGGGGTTTTGGGATGTCACGATGGGCTCTGACGACAAGGGGAGGTGCCCATGGTGTCACAATGGGTCCTCAGTGACAAGGGGGGTCCCTATAGTGTCACAATGGGCTCTGCAGACAATGGGGGGTCCTGGGATGTCACAATGGGCACCAGTGACAAAGGGGGTCCTCATGGTGCCACAATGGGCCCTGGGGAGTAAGTGGGGTCCTGGGATGTCACAATGGGTCCTGGGGACAAAGGGTGATCCTTTGATGTCACAAGGGGCCCTGGAGGCAAGGGGGTCCCCAGGATGTTACAATGGGCCCTGGGCACAAAGGGGGGCTCCCCATAGTGTCACAATGGGTCCCCAGTGACAAGGGGGTCCCCACGGTGCCACGATGGGCCCTGGGGACAAGAGGGGGTCCCCATGGTGTCACAATGGACCCTGGGGTCAAAGGGGGTTCCCAGGACATCACAATGGGCTCTGGGGACAATGGGGATCCTGGGACATCACAATGAGCCCTGGGGACAAGGGGGGGTCCTGGGACGTCACAATGGGTCCTGGCGACAAAGCGGTTCCCCAGGATGTCACAATGGGCCCCGGGGACAAAGCAGGGTCCTGGGACGTCACAATGGGCCCTGGAGACAAAGGGATTCCCTAGGATGTCACAATGGGCCCTGGGGACAAAGGGGGTCCCCACAGTGTCACAATGGTCCCTGGGGACAAAGGAGATCCCCACAGTGTCACAATGGGCCCAGGGGACAAAAGGGGGACCCCAGGATGTCACAATGGGCCCAGGGGACAATGGGGGGTCCTGGGACGTTATAATGGGCCCTCGGGAAAAAGGGGGTCCACATGGTGCCACAATGGGCCCTGGGGACAACGGGGGTCCCAGGATGCCACAATGGACACTGGGGACACTGGGGGTCCCCAGGATGTCACAATGGGCCCTGGGGACACAGGTGGTCCCCAGGATGTCACAATGGGCCCTGGGGACAAAGTGGGGTCCTAAGATGTCACAATGGGCACTGGGGACAAAGGGGGTCCCCATGGTGCCACAATGGGCCTTGGGGACAATGGGGTCTCCCCAGGATGTCACAATGGGCCTTGGGGACAAAGGGGTGTCCCCTGAATGTGCATAATGGGCCCTGGGGACAAAGGGTGGTCACCGGGATGTCTCAGTGGGCCCTGGGGACAATGGGGGGTCCTGGGATGTCACAATGGGCCCCAGTGACAAAGGGGGTCCCCATGGTGCGACAACGAGCTCTGGGGATAAAGAGGGTCTCCAGGATGTCACAATGGGCCCAAGTGATGAGTCCCCACAGTGCCACTATGGGCCCTGGAGACAAGGGGGGTCCCCAGGATGTCACGATGGGGCCTGGGGACAACGAGGGGTCCTGGGACGTCACAATGAGCCCTGGGGAAAAAGGGTGGTCCCCATGATGTCACAATGGGCACTGGAGACAGTGGGGTGTCCTGGGATGTCAAAATGGGCCCTGGGGACAAAGGGGGTCCCTTAATTGTCACAATGGGCCCTGGGGACAAGGGGGGTCCCCACGGTGTCACAATGGGCCCTGGGGACAAAGTGGGGTCCTGGAATGTCACAATGGGCCCAGAGGACAAAGGGGGTCCCCATGGTGCCACAGTGGGCCCTGGGGACAAAGGGGGTCCTGAGACGTCACAATGGGCCCTGGGGAAAAGGCGGGGTCCCCACGGTGTCACAATGGGCCCTGGGGACAATGGGGGGTCCTGGGATGTCACAATGGGCCCCAGTGACAAAGGGGGTCCCCATGGTGCGACAACAAGCTCTGGGGATGAAGGGGGTCTCCAGGATGTCACAATGGGCCCTGGGGACAAAGGAAGTCCCCAGAATGCCACAATGGGTCCTGGAAAGAAGTGGGGTCCCCAGGATGTCACAATGGGCACTGGGGACAACGAGGGGTCCTGGGACGTCACAATGAGCCCTGGGGAGAAAGGGGGGTCACCACCCTGTCAGAAGGGACCCTGGGGAGAAGGTGGGGTCCTGGGATGTCACAATGGGCCCTGGGCACAAAGGGGGTGTCCATGGTGCCACAATGGGCCCTGGAGACTAGGGGGGGGGGTCCCCTCGGTGCCACGATGGGCCCTGGGGACAAGGGGGTCCCGAGGATGTCACAATGGGCCCTGGGGACAAAGGGGGTCCCCATGGTGCCACAATGGGCCCTGGGGACAAAGAGGGGTCCCCAGAATGTCACAATGGGCCCTGGGGACATTTGGGGTCCCCAGAATGTCACAATGGGCCCTGGGAACAATAGGGGGTCCTGGGACGTCAGAATGGGCCCTGGAGTAAAGGGGGGTCCCCAGGATGTCACAATAGGCCCTGGGGACAAAGAGGAGTCCCCTGAATGTCATAATGGGCCCTGAGGACAAGGAGGGTCTCCACGGTGTCACAATGGGCCCTGGGGACAATGGGGGGTCCTGGGATGTCACAATAGGCCCTGGGGACAAAGGGGGTCCCCATGATTTCACAATGGGCCCAGGGGACAATGGGGCATCCTGGGACGTCACAATGGGCCCTGGGGACAAAGGGGGTCCCCATGGTGTCACAATGGCCCTGGGGATAAAGGGGGACCCCAGGATGTGTATAATGGGGCCTGGGGACAATGGGGGGTCCTGGGATGTCACAATGGGCTCTGGGGACAATAGGGGGTCCTGGGACGTCACAATGGGCCCTGGAGAAAAGGGGGGGTCCTGGCATGTCACAATAGGCCCTGGGGACAAAGGGGGTCTTCAGGATGTCACAATGGGCCCGGGGGACAAAGGGGGTCCCCAGGATGTCACAATAGGCCCTGGGGAAAAAGAGGGCTCCCCAGGATATCACAATGGGCCCTGGGGACAAAGAGGGGTCCACAGGATGTGCACAATGGGCCCTGGGGACAAAGGGGGCTCCCCAGGATATCACAATGGGCTCTGGTGACATAGGGGTCCCCAAGATGTCACAACGGGTCCTGGGGACAAGGGGGGTCCCAAGGATGTCACAATGGGCACTGGAGACAAAGGGGGGGTCCCCACGGTGCCACGATGGGCCCTGGGGACAAGGGGGTCCCCAGGATGTAACAATGTGCCCTTGGGACAATGGGGGCTCCTGCGATGTCACAATGGGCCCTGGGGACAAAGGGAGGCCCCAGGATGTCACAATGGACCCTGGGGACAAAAGGGGTCCCCGGGATGTCACAATGGGCCCAGGGGACAACGAAGCATCCTGGGACGCCACAATGGGCCCGGGGAAACAGGGGGGTCCCCAGGTTGTTCACAATGGGCCCTGGGGACAATGGGGGTCCTGGGATGTCACAATGAACCCTAGGGACAAAGGGGGTCCCCAGGATGTCACAATGGGCCCTGGGAACAATAGGGGGTCCTGGGACGTCACAATGGGCCCTGGAGTGAAGGGGCGTCCCCAGGATGTCACAATAGGCCCTGGGGACAAAGAGGAGTCCCCTGAATGTCATAATGGGCCCTGAGGACAAGGAGGGTCTCCACGGTGTCACAATGGGCCCTGGGGACAATGGGGGGTCCTGGGATGTCACAATAGGCCCTGGGGACAAAGGGGGTCCCCATGATTTCACAATGGGCCCAGGGGACAATGGGGCATCCTGGGACGTCACAATGGGTCCTGGGGACAAAGTGGGTGTCCATGGTGTCACAATGGCCCTGGGGATAAAGGGGGACCCCAGGATGTGTATAATGGGGCCTGGGGACAATGGGGGGTCCTGGGATGTCACAATGGGCTCTGGGGACAATAGGGGGTCCTGGGACGTCACAATGGGCCCTGGAGAAAAGGGGGGGTCCTGGCATGTCACAATAGGCCCTGGGGACAAAGGGGGTCTTCAGGATGTCACAATGGGCCCGGGGGACAAAGGGGGTCCCCAGGATGTCACAATAGGCCCTGGGGAAAAAGAGGGCTCCCCAGGATATCACAATGGGCCCTGGGGACAAAGAGGGGTCCACAGGATGTGCACAATGGGCCCTGGGGACAAAGGGGGCTCCCCAGGATATCACAATGGGCTCTGGTGACATAGGGGTCCCCAAGATGTCACAACGGGTCCTGGGGACAAGGGGGGTCCCAAGGATGTCACAATGGGCACTGGAGACAAAGGGGGGGTCCCCACGGTGCCACGATGGGCCCTGGGGACAAGGGGGTCCCCAGGATGTCACAATGGACCCTGGGGACAAAAGGGGTCCCCGGGATGTCACAATGGGCCCAGGGGACAACGAAGCATCCTGGGACGCCACAATGGGCCCGGGGAAAAAGGGGGGTCCCCAGGTTGTTCACAATGGGCCCTGGGGACAATGGGGGTCCTGGGATGTCACAATGAACCCTAGGGACAAAGGGGGTCCCCAGGATGTCACAATGGGCCCTGGGGATAAAGGGTACTCCCCAGGATGTCACAATGGGCCCTGGGGACAAAGGCGGTCCCAGGGTGTCACAATAAGCCATGGGGACAAGGGGGGTCCCCAGGATGTCACAATGGGCACTGGGGACAAAGGGGGGTCCCCACGGGGCCATGATGGGCCCTGGCGACAAGGGGGTCCCCAGGATGTCACAATGGGCCCATGGGACAAAGGGGGTACCCATGGTGTCACAATGGGCCCCGGTGACAAAGGGGGTCCCCGTGGTGCCACAATGTGCCCCTGGGACAAAGGGGGTCCCCAGAATTTCATAATGGGCACTGGGGACAAGGGGGGTCCCCAGGATGTCACAAGTGGCCCTGGGGATAAAGGGGGTCCCCATGGTGCCACAATGTGCCCCTGGGACAAAGGGGTCCCCAGGATGTCACAATAAGCCCTGGGGACAAGGGGGGTCCCCAGGATGTCAGAATGGGCCCTGGGGACAACGCGGGGTCCTGGGATGTCACAATGGGCCACGGGGACAAAGGCGATCCCCATGGTGTCACAATGGGCCCTGGGGACAAGGGGGTCCCCAGGATGTCACAATGGGCTCATGGGATAAAGGGGGTACCCACGGTGTCACTATAGGCCCTGGGGACAACGGGGGGTCCCCACGGTGCCACGATGGGTCGTGTGGACAAGGGGGTCCCCAGGATGTTCACAACGGGCCCTGAGGACAAAGGGGGTCCCCACGGTGTCACAATGGTCCCTGGGGACAACTTGGGGTCCTGGGATGTCACAATGGGCCCTGGGGACAAAGGCGGTCCCCAGGATGTCACAATAAGCCCTGGGGACAAGGGGGGTCCCCAGGATGTCACAATGGGCACTGGGGACAAAGGGGGTACCCACGGTGTCACTATAGGCCCTGGGGACAACGGGGGGTCCCCACGGTGCCACGATGGGCCCTGGGGACAAGGGGGTCCCCAGGATGTTCACAATGGGCCCTGGAGACAATGGGGTGTCCCCAGGATGTCACAATGGGCCCTGGGGACAAAGAGGGTCCCCAGGATGTCACAATCGGCCCTGGGCACAAAGCGGGGTGCACATGGTGTCAAAATGGGCCCTGGGGACAAAGGGCGTCCCCAGGATGTCACAGTGGGCCCTGGGGACAAAGTGGTCCCCATGGTATCAGAATGGGCCCTGGGGACAAAGAGGAGTGCCCTGAATGTCACAATGGGCCCTGAGGACAAAGGGGGGTCCCCAGGATGTCGCAATGGGCCTTGGGGACAATGGGGGGTCCTAGGATGTCACAATGCGCCCGAGTGACAAATGGGGTCTCCATGGTGTCACAATGGGACCTGAAGACAAAGGGGGTCCCCTGAATGTCACAATGGGCCCTGAGGACAATGGGGGTTCCTGGAACGTCACAATGGGCCCTGGGGAGAAAGGGAGGTCCCCAGGATGTCACAATGGGCCCTGGAGACAATTGGGGGTTTTGGGATGTCACGATGGGCTCTGACGACAAGGGGAGGTGCCCATGGTGTCACAATGGGTCCTCAGTGACAAGGGGGGTCCCTATAGTGTCACAATGGGCTCTGCAGACAATGGGGGGTCCTGGGATGTCACAATGGGCACCAGTGACAAAGGGGGTCCTCATGGTGCCACAATGGGCCCTGGGGAGTAAGTGGGGTCCTGGGATGTCACAATGGGTCCTGGGGACAAAGGGTGATCCTTTGATGTCACAAGGGGCCCTGGAGGCAAGGGGGTCCCCAGGATGTTACAATGGGCCCTGGGCACAAAGGGGGGTCCCCATAGTGTCACAATGGGTCCCCAGTGACAAGGGGGTCCCCACGGTGCCACGATGGGCCCTGGGGACAAGAGGGGGTCCCCATGGTGTCACAATGGACCCTGGGGTCAAAGGGGGTTCCCAGGACATCACAATGGGCTCTGGGGACAATGGGGATCCTGGGACATCACAATGAGCCCTGGGGACAAGGCGGGGGTCCTGGGACGTCACAATGGGTCCTGGGGACAAAGCGGTTCCCCAGGATGTCACAATGGGCCCCGGGGACAAAGCAGGGTCCTGGGACGTCACAATGGGCCCTGGAGACAAAGAGATTCCCCAGGATGTCACAATGGGCCCTGGGGACAAAGGGGGTCCCCACAGTGTCACAATGGTCCCTGGGGACAAAGGAGATCCCCACAGTGTCACAATGGGCCCAGGGGACAAAAGGGGGACCCCAGGATGTCACAATGGGCCCAGGGGACAATGGGGGGTCCTGGGATGTCACAATGGGCCCTGGGGACACAGGTGGTCCCCAGGATGTCACAATGGGCCCTGGGGACAAAGTGGGGTCCTAAGATGTCACAATGGGCACTGGGGACAAAGGGGGTCCCCATGGTGCCACAATGGGCCTTGGGGACAATGGGGTCTCCCCAGGATGTCACAATGGGCCTTGGGGACAAAGGGGTGTCCCCTGAATGTGCATAATGGGCCCTGGGGACAAAGGGTGGTCGCCGGGATGTCTCAGTGGGCCCTGGGGACAATGGGGTGTCCTGGGATGTCACAATGGGCCCCAGTGACAAATGGGGTCTCCACGGTGTCACAATGGGCCCTGGGGATAAAGGGGGGTCTCCAGGATGTCACAATGGGCCCAAGTGATGAGTCCCCACAGTGCCACTATGGGCCCTGGAGACAAGGGGGGTCCCCAGGATGTCACGATGGGGCCTGGGGACAACGAGGGGTCCTGGGACGTCACAATGAGCCCTGGGGAAAAAGGGTGGTCCCCATGATGTCACAATGGGCACTGGAGACAGTGGGGGGTCCTGGGATGTCACAATGGGCCCTGGGGACAAAGTAAGGTCCTCGGCTGTCACAATGAGCCCTGAGGACAAGGGGGGTCCCCAGAATTTCACAATGAGCACTGGGGACAAAGTGGGGTCCTGGGATGTCAAAATGGGCCCTGGGGACAAAGGGGGTCCCTTAATTGTCACAATGGGCCCTGGGGACAAGGGGGGTCCCCACGGTGTCACAATGGGCCCTGGGGACAAAGTGGGGTCCTGGAATGTCACAATGGGCCCAGAGGACAAAGGGGGTCCCCATGGTGCCACAGTGGGCCCTGGGGACAAAGGGGGTCCTGAGACGTCACAATGGGCCCTGGGGAAAAGGCGGGGTCCCCACGGTGTCACAATGGGCCCTGGGGACAATGGGGGGTCCTGGGATGTCACAATGGGCCCCACTGACAAAGGGGGTCCCCATGGTGCGACAACGAGCTCTGGGGATAAAGGGGGTCTCCAGGATGTCACAATGGGCCCTGGGGACAAAGGAAGTCCCCAGAATGCCACAATGGGTCCTGGAAAGAAGTGGGGTCCCCACGGTGTCACAATGGGCCTTGGGGACAAAGGGGGGTCCCCAGGATGTCACAATGGGCCCCGGGGACAAAGGGGTCCCCAGGATGTCACAATGGGTACTGGGGACAAAGGCGGGGTCCCCATGGTGTCACAATGGACCCAAGTGACAGGACGAGTCCCCACGGTACCACTATGGGCCCTGGAGACCAGGGGGTTCCCCGGATTTCACAATGGGCCCTGGGGACAAGGGGGGTCCCCAGGATGTCACAATGGGCACTGGGGACAACGAGGGGTCCTGGGACGTCACAATGAGCCCTGGGGAGAAAGGGGGGTCCCCACCCTGTCAGAAGGGACCCTGGGGACAAGGTGGGGTCCTGGGATGTCACAATGGGCCCTGGGGACAAAGGGGGTGTCCATGGTGCCACAATGGGCCCTGGGGACTGGGGGGGGGGTCCCCTCGGTGCCACGATGGGCCCTGGGGACAAAGGGGGTCCCCAGAATGTCACAATGGGCCCTGGGGACATTTGGGGTCCCCAGAATGTCACAATGGGCCCTGGGGACAATGGGGGATCCTGAGACGTCACAATGGGCCCTGGGGACAAAGTGGGTCCCCATGGTGTCACAACACCCTGGGGACAATGCAGGGTCCCCAGGATGTCACAATGGCCCCTGGGGACATTAGGGGTCCCCACGGTTTCACGATCTTAACCCTTGACACCCCCCAACTACTGGGTCCTTAGGGTTACTCCCGGGTCCCTCCTGAACTGAATCCCCGCCCGAACTCCTGGGTCTGATAGAGGGCACGAACATTTTAAGGGTTAACAAAACATAATTGGGTGCCCACTAACGAGCCAACACTTTAGGGCTGAGCCACACGAGCCCTTAGTTCAGAGCTTTAGGTGAACTCATGGTAAGGAAACCAGAACCCAGCAGTGCCAGGATCAGGAGTTTTACGGCACCAGCTGTGAACGCGAGGGGACGAGAGAACCGAGATTTACAGCAAAAAGGGGGCGCCAGGCTGGGTTCAACCGACCTGGAGCTTGGGTCCCAGTCCATTCAACACAAGGAGCCAAACCTGAGGAAGCTGAAGGAGCCTTCATCCAAAGACCCCTCCTCCAGAGCACCAGGTGGCGCCGCGCAGGCGAACAGGGGGCGTCCAGGCGGAGACTACGGCAGTGATGAGCGGGAAAGGTTCTGGATGTGTGCGGGCGCTCTGGGGTCGTTGGGACACGAGCACCTCGCTGTATTTAAACGCAGCTCCTGCCGCTCGGAGCGGCGCACGAGGGGTGGAACCATCGCTCCCCTTGCGCCCGACGGCGAAACGAACGCAGCTGCTCTGGAGCCCTGCGGGGTGTGAAGGTTCATGGCTCCGGAGGCTGTAAAGTTGTTTCTGCGCCTCCGTTCCCCTCATGCCCCCCCATTCCCTTCACACCGACCCTCAATCCACCCCCCACCCGACCCCCAGCTCCCCCCAAACCCCGACCCCCAGCTCCCCCCCACCGACCCCCAAATGCCCCCCCGACCCCCAATTCCTCCCCAGACTGACCCCCAATGCCCCCTCACACCGACCCCCAAGGCCGCCCCCGCACACCAACCCCCCAGTTCCCCCCTCAAACACCGACCCCCAATCCCCCCCCGGACCCTAATTCCCCCTCGCACTGACCCCCAACGCCCCCCACACCAACCCCTAATGCCCCTCACATCGACCCCCAAATCCTCCCCAGACTGACCCCTCAAATCCTCCCCAGACCAACCCCCAACTTCCCCCCCACACCGACCCCCAATTCCCCCTCACACCGACCCCCAATGTCCCCCCCCCCACACCAGACCCCAATTCCCCCACACACCGACCCCCAATTCCCCCCCACACTGATCCCCAATGCCCCCCCACACACCGACCCCCAATTCCTCCCCAGACTGACCCCCAATGCCCCCTCACACCGACCCCCAAGGCCCCCCCTGCACTGACCCCCCCACACCGACCCCCCAATTCCCCCCTCAAACACCGACCCCCAGTGCCCCCCCACTGGACCCTAATTCCCCCTCGCACCGACCCCCAATGCCCCCCCACACACTGACCCCCAGTTCCTGCCCCCCACACCAACCCCTAATGCCCCTCACATCGACCCCCAAATCCTCCCCACACTGACCCCTCAAATCCTCCCCAGACCAACCCCCAACTTCCCCCACACCGACCCCCAATTCCCCCTCACACCGACCCCCCAAGCCCCCCCCACCGATCCTCAATTCCTCCCCACACCGACCCCCAATGTCCCGCTCACACCGACCCCCAATGTCCCGCTCACACCGACCCTCAGTTCCTCCCCCACACCGCCCCCCAATTCCCCCCTCACACCGACCCCAAATCCCCACCACCACACTGCCCCCCAAATCCCCCCCTCACACCGACCCCCAATGCCCCTCACGCCGACCCCAATTCCTCCCCCCACACCGACCCCCAATGCCCCTCACGCCGACCCCCAGTTCCCCTCACAACCTCCACCAAAACGGCAGCGCCTCCCTCTCCTCCCTCCCGCCTTTTCCCGCCACACACTCCCGGACGTGACGCCGGCGAGGGGGCGTGGCCGGCGGCGAGGGGGCGTGGCCGCGGCGCCGGCGGGCGGGAAGCGCCGGGGCGGGAAACACCGGGTGGGGAGATCGCGTCCCCTCGGGTCCCTCGTGTCCCTTCATGTCCCCTCGTGTCCCCTCGTGTCCCCTCGTGTCCCTCGGGTCCCCTCATCGTCCCCTCGTGTCCCTCGGGGCCCCTCGTGTCCCCTCATCTCCTCAGCACCCCCACTGGAGCCCGCCCGTCCCTCCCCTCCAGGAGAGACCCCGGGGCTGGGGCGGATCCGCCATCAATCCCCCCACAGACTTTTTCTCTCTTTCATCCCCCTTTTCCCTCTTTTCCCTCTTTCCCCCTTTATCCCTCTTTCCCCCCTTTTTCCCTTCCCCCCCTTTTTCCCTCTTTTCCCTCTTTCCACCGTTTTTCCCTCTTTTCCCTCTTTCCCCCCTTTTCCCTCTTCCCCCTTTTCCCCCCCTTTTTCCCTCTTTTCCCTCTTTCCCCCTTTATCCCTGTTTCCCCCCTTTTTCTCCCTTTCCCCCCTTTTTCCCTCTTCCCCCTCTTTTCCCCCTTTTTCTCCCTTTTTCCTTCTTCCCCCCCTTTTCCGCCTTTTCCCTCTTTCCCCCTTTATCCCTCTTTTCCCTCTTTCCGCCCTTTTCCCTCTTCCCCCCTTTTTCCCTCTTTTCCCTCTTTCCCCTTTATCCCTCTTTGCCCCCTTTTTCCCTCTTTTTCCTCTTCACCCCCTCTTCCCCCTCTTCCCCCTTTTTCCCTTTTCCCCCCTTTTCCCCCTTTTTCCTCTTTCCCCCCTTTTCTCCCCTTTTCCCTCTTCCCTCTTTTCCCTTCTTTCCCCCCTTTCCCTCTTCCCCCCTCTTTCCATCTTATCCCTCTTTTCCCCCTTTATCCCTGTTTCTTCCCTTTTCCCCCCCTTTCCCTCTTTCCTCGCTTTTTCCCTATTTTTCCCTCTTTCCCCCCTTTTTCCCTCTTTTCCCTCTTTCCTCGCTTTTTCCCTCTTTTTCCCTCTTTCCCCCCTTTTTCCCTCTTTCCCCCCTTTTTCCCCCTTTTCCCTCTTTCCTTGCTTTTTCCCCCTTTTCCCTCTTTCCCCCCTTTTCCCCCCTTTTCCCTTTTTCCCCCTTTTCCCCCTTTTTCCCTCTTTCCCCCCTTTTTCCCCCTTTTCCCTCTTTCCTTGCTTTTTCCCCCTTTTCCTTCTTTCCCCCCTTTTCCCCTCTTTTCCCTTTTTCCCCCTTTTCCCTCTTTCCCCCCTTTTTCCCCCTTTCCCCCCTTTTCCCTCTTCCCCGTTTCCCTCTCCCGTTTTCCCGTCCCTCCTCCCATTCCCATGCAGCCCAACCCCTTCCCCCCTTTTCCCCAGAGCAGTTTTCATACAGATCCCCCCTTTCCCCCCAGCCCCGAACCCCCGGGGGTTTCTCAGCATCAGCAGCCACTTCACTCCCCCCAATTTAACTCTTTGTGTCCCTTTTCCAGGCTCTTTGGGAGCCCGGGTGTCCTGGGGCCGCTCTGGTTTTTGCTCCGGGGTGTTTGGAGCCCGGTGACCATGGACCTGTTTCCCTTGGGCGACGAGCTGCGTGGCTTTGCCCAGAGCCCCGGGCTGCTCTGCGGGGAAGCGCTGGACCTGAGCCTGGAGCCCAGTCTGAGCCTGGAGCCCGACCTGGAGCCCAACCTGAGCCTGGAGCCTGACCTGAGCCTGGAGCCCAACCTGGAGCCCAACCTGAACCTGGAGCCCAACCTGAGCCTTGAGCCTGACCTGGAGCCCAACCTGAGCCTGGAACCCAACCTAGAGCCCAACCTGAGCCTGGAGCCCAATCTGAGCCTTGAGCCCAACCTGGAGCCCAACCTGAGCCTGGTTACTAATGATCAGTATTTACCAATGATGGTCATAATTTATTAATAGTGATCAGTATTTATTAATAACAACCAGTATTTATTAATGATGGTTAGTATTTATTAATGACAATTAGTATTTATTAATAACCACCAGTATTTATTAATAACGGCCAGTATTTATTAATGGCGGTCAGTATTTCTTAATGACAATCAGTATTGATTAATGATGGTATTTATTAAGGATGATTATTATTTATTAATGATGATCAGTATTTGTTAATGGTGATCGGCATTTATTAATAATGGTTAGTATTTATTAATGACGATCAGTATTTATTAATGACCGTCACTATTAATGATGATCAGTATTGATTAATGATGGCGAGTATTTATTAATGATGATCAGTATTTATTAATAACAGTCAGTATTTATTAATGACAATCAGTATCGATTAATGATTGTGAGTATTTATTAATGATGATCAGTATTTATTAATGATGGTCAGTATTTATTAATAACGATCAGTATTTATTAGTGACGGTCACTATTTATTAATGACAATCAGTAATTATTAATGAGGATCAGTATTTATTAATCCTTGCTATTTAACCCTTTTGGGTTGAAACCTTTGAGACCGAACGCCGATTGATTCCACCGGGCAAGCTCCACCTGCCTGGAGCTTCAGTGCCGACTACGCCATCTGTTCTAAAAGCGCCGCGGCTTTATCATGTTGATTTTTTTACCTATTTATCCTGATTTTTGTCACTTCAGCCACTTGGCGGCTGCTCCGGTTGAGGATGGCGGCGTCTCCATGTGCCGGAACCACGGGTGGTCGGTGGACGCCGAGAGGGGGCAGGTAACGGGCACCCATGGGTGCTGCTCATTGAGCGGGGATCTGAGCGAAGGCGGCGGGGGGGACGGCGGTGCCGTCGAAGCCCTTTGCGGGGGTCGTTACCAAATTGTGCGTAACTGGATGATTTGTGAAAGTCGCTGCCGATTGAGTGGAGACGACGGGGTGAGAAAACGAGAAACAGGGAATCGCTGCGGTGTAAAGATTCGCGTTGCGCGCTCCCGCCCGGTTTGGGTCGTGTTTAGCGTAGCGGGTTTTATTATCCTCGTTATATAATGGAGAAATAATTGGGAAGAGCAGTTTGCAAAGCGCTTTGATATCCTCCAGCGCCACCGACGCTCCCGGTTCCGTTTGTGCTCAGGTGCGCGACGCGGGCGATGCAAACACCGCGAAACCATCGTTGGGAGATGGAAACGGCGCCTCCGAACCCCCGACGCTGTCCGAAAACCCCCCTGGTGATCCCGGTGTTGGTTCCGGTGACAAGAAACAAGGTGGGTGAGGAGTACTTGGATGGTTGTGCGATGATTCGGCAACCGGCGGTGCCGGAGTCGCTTCCCGGAGCACCCGTGTGTGTGTCCCTGGCTGAACCAAGGGTGCTACGTGCCCCCAAACCCCCCATATTACACCCAAATAACGCTATGGGGACGCGCTCGGCGGCCGCTACCCCAGGGACGGGCTCTGGGAGGCTCCAGGCTCCCGCTGGGTTATTGATCCGAAATATGGAACCCGGCGATCGCCTCGAGTTGGGTGGAAGGGAGGAAGCATCAGCAGGACTGGAGGGTCCCCAGACCCCTCATTTTGGGGTTCGCCGCTTGCTTTTGAGCCAAAAAAGGAGGAAAAGCAGATAAACGCCCGTGTGATTTTGTGCGTTTTCCACCTTTAACCCTTTTCTCGTTCGATGTTGCCCAGATCACCGAAAATGCGTCTCCGGATGGGAAGATCTCGCAGCAAAAAGGCGACGGAGGCCGAAACCCCTCGTGATCCCGACACTGGGATTGAAGCGCTTTCGGCCGCCCCGCGGGGTTAATTCGGTGCGATGCGGATGTCCCCACGTAGCGCTTTGGGGGGAACACCCCGCTTTATGGTTGTGGTTTACGGGGGGTTTATCTCAACCCGGGCCGAGCGATCCCGGTGTAAAACCGCCCGGTGAACCCGGTTTGGGTTCGGCGTCCCCTCGCTGGTTTGTGGTGACAAACGCAGAGCTTGTGCTCCCCAAAAACCCCCAAAATGGGTGATTTTGTGGAATATGGGATGGAAACAACCCCCCCAGGGTTTCGCTGTGATATCGGGTGTAAAAACCACCCGAGTGCTGCGATCGACTGCAAAACCCCATTGGGATGATCCATCAGCGACCGATTTCACCAAAACGATGGGAATTGGGACAATTTGTGGTTGTGACGCCGAGGAACGGTCTCGGCACGATGATTTTGATCCCGAGCGTTGCTTTTCCCCTCTATTTCTCAATATCCCGCAGGCAGAATGGACGGCGACTTGGGATTGTGCCTGGTGAAGGACGCCCCCAAAATCAGCGTCCGGCCGTGAGTCCCCAAACCACCAAAAACGGGCGCAAAACGGGTGCGTCGCGCTTTTCCTGCCCCTCGTTTGGCCCACCAGGACCCATTGACGTCCATTCCGAACGGAACACGAGGCGCTGATGTCACCGGCGGCGCTGATGTCGCGGCGGAACCCCGGCAACGCTTTGTTGTTCCGAGCCCTCGCAGGGCGTCTCTCCCACTCTGCCGCGTCTCGGAGCGAATCCCTGTGGTTTTCGGCCGAACCGCGCGGTTTCGGTGCCGATCGGAGGGGACATGGACACCGACCCGCAGGCGCCCGACCCAGGTATCGCACGCATTGGGTGCCTGGCCCACCCCACCTGGGCCCCGGGGGGGTCGTCGCTGCTCTTGGGGCTCCCAACGCTGCCTTTTGGGTAGAAATAGTGACGTTTCTCCGTGTCTTTCTTGCTCTCCGCTCCACCTGGTTGGCTCGTTTTCCGCTGTCCCGTATCGCGCCTTTTGTCCCCAAAACCCAACTTTTCCTTCTCGTATCGTACCCATTATCATGTCGCACCTTTTCTTGACCAACCCCAACGTTTCCATTGTCCTATCGCACCTTTTCTTGACAAAACCCAACTTTTCCTTGTTGTAGCGCGTCTTTTCTTGACATAAACCCAACTTTTCCTTCTCGTATCGTACCCATTGTTGTATCGCACCTTTTCTTGACGAAACCTGACGTTTCCATTGTCCTATCGCATCTTTTCTCAACAAAACCCAACTTTTCCTTGTCCTATCGCATCTTTTCTCAACAAAACCCAACTTTTCCTTGTCTTATCACGTCTTTTCTTGACAGAACCCAACGTTTCTGTTGTCCTATCGCGTCTTTTCTTGACATACACCCAACTTTTCCTTGTCCTATTGGTTCTTATTTTGACCAACTCCAACTCTTCCTTGACCTATCGTGTCTTTTCTTGACAAAAGCCAACTTTTCCTTGTCCTATTGCACCTTTTCTTGACAAAAGCCAACTTTTCCTTGTCCTATTGTCTTTTCTTGACATAAACCCAACTTTTGCTTGTCCTATCGTGTCTTTTCTTGACAAAACCCAACGTTTCCATTGTCCTATCACGTCTTTTCTCAACAAAACCCAACTTTTCCTTGTCCTATTGCACCTTTTCTTGACAAACCCCAACATTTCCTTTATCATATCGCATCTTTTCTTGACCAACTCCAACTTTTCCTTGAATCGTACCCATTGTCGTATCACGCTTTTCCTTGAAAAACCCCAGCTTTTCCTTGTTGGATCCCATATTTCCACCCCCAAACCCCAACACCCCCATGTCACATCCCCCTTTCCCCAAACCCCAACACCCCCATGTCACATCCCCCTTTCCCCAAACCCCAACACCCCCATGTCACATCCCCCTTTCCCCCAACACCCCCATGTCACATCCCCCTTTCCCCAAACCCCAACACCCCCATGTCACATCCCCCTTTCCCCCCAACACCCCCATGTCACATCCCCCTTTCCCCCCCAAACCCCAACATCCCCACCTCATATCACCCCATTTCCCCCCCGAACCCCAACATCCCCATGTCCCATCACCCCGTTTCCCCCACCCCGTGTCGGTTGCAGTGTTGACCCTGCTGTCCATGGCAAGCTCCAGCACCATCCCCGGGAGCTCCAGCACCGTCCCCGGGAGCTCCAGCACCGTCCCCGGGAGCTCCAGCGCCATCCCCAGGAGCTCCAACGCCATCCTCAGGAGCTCCAGTGCCGTCCCTGGGAGCTCCAGTGCCATCCTCGGGAGCTCCAGTGCCATCCCTGGAAACTCCAGCGCCATCCCCAGGAGCTCCAGTGCCATCCCCGGGAGCTCCAGTGCCATCCCTGGGAGCTCCAGTGCCATCCCTGGAAACACGAGCGCCATCCCTGGGAGCTCCAGTGCCATCCTCGGGAGCTCCAGTGCTGTTCCCGGGAGCTCCAGTGCCGTCCCCGGGAGCTCCAGTGCCATCCCTGGGAGCTCCAGTGCCATCCCCAGGAGCTCCAGTGCCATCCCCAGGAGCTCCACTGCCATCCCTGGGAGCTCCAGTGCCATCCTCGGGAGCTCCAGTGCCATCCCTGGAAACTCCAGCGCCATCCCCAGGAGCTCCAGTGCCATCCCCGGGAGCTCCAGTGCCATCCCTGGGAGCTCCAGTGCCATCCCTGGAAACTCGAGCGCCATCCCCGGGAGCTCCAGTGCCATCCCTGGGAGCTCCAGTGCTGTCCCCGGGAGCTCCAGTGCCGTCCCCGGGAGCTCCAGTGCCGTCCCCGGGAGCTCCAGTGCCATCCTCGGGAGCTCCAGTGCCATCCTCGGGAGCTCCAGTGCCGTCCCCGGGAGCTCCAGTGCCATCCTCGGGAGCTCCAGTGCCGTCCCCGGGAGCTCCAGTGCCGTCCCCGGGAGCTCCAGTGCCATCCTCGGGAGCTCCAGTGCCATCCTCGGGAGCTCCAGTGCCGTCCCCGGGAGCTCCAGTGCCGTCCCCGGAAGCTCCAGTGCCATGCTCGGGAGTGTGTGTGAAGATTGAGGAGAAAGCAGCTGAAATGGAGATGCCGGAGCCAGAGCCGCAGGCCGGGACTGAGCCACCACCAAAGTGCCTGAATATTGAGGAGAAACCAGCTAAAATGGAGATTGTGGTGCCAGCACCAGAGCCACCGGCCGGGACCGAGCCGCCCCCAAAATGCGTTAAAATTGAGGAGAAAGCAGCTGAAATGGTGATTGCAGCGCTGGTGCTGGAGCCGCAGGCCGGGACCAAGCAGCCCCCAAAACGCTGGAGAATTGAGGACAAACCATCCGAAATGGCGATGCCGGAGCCGCAAGCCGGGACCGAGCCGCCCCCGAAGCGCCTTAAAATGGAGGAACCAGCCGAAATGGGGATCGCGGCGCCGGAGCAGCGCCCGGGGTAGGTTTGCGCCCTCAGGAAACCCCCGCGCCGAAACCACCGTCGGCTTTCCCACCGGACGGCGCATCCAGAGGGGGTTTTTGGGGAGAAAAGGGGTGAATCTGCGCGTGTGTTTGAAGAAGCGACCGCGGGGGGTTTGGTTTCTCAGCATCGGGTTTGATGGGAAGAGCTGGCGCCCGATCGTCATCTCCGGCACCAGGGGGCGCACGGAACGGGGCCGGAATTGGGCTGAAATCCTGCGAGATTGGGAAAAAACGCCGCTGTGAGATCAACGGGCAGCGGCTGCTCGCGGTGGGAAGAACCGGAAAGGGAAATGGTGGCAAAATGGTGCCGTAAAGCGCCCCGATCTGAGCCGAGAAACAGGGGTTTTGGTGTTTTTCTTTCTATTTAACGCGCTTTCTGCTTTGCTTAATAAACTGGGTTCTGGAATGAGTTGAAGTTCGTTAATGCAGCGATTTGTGACAACGGGGGGGTTGAGTTGTTTGATTAATGAAATGTTAATTAAGGGTCTTGTCACACCAGGAGGGATGGAAGGGGGATTTATTTTGGGAGGTCTTGAGATTTATTGCTGTCACGATACCGGGGCCGTCGGTGCCACCCATTGCGATACCGGGGCTGTCGGTGCCACCCATCGCGATACCGGGGCTGTCGGTGCCACCCATTGCGATACCAGGGCCGTCGGTGCCACCCATTGCGATACCGGGGCTGTCGGTGCCACCCATTGCGATACCAGGGCCGTCGGTGCCACCCATTGCGATACCAGGGCCGTCGGTGCCACCCATTGCGATACCGGGGCTGTCGGTGCCACCCATCGCGATACCAGGGCCGTCGGTGCCACCCATTGCGATACCAGGGCCGTCGGTGCCACCCATCGCGCTACCAGGACCATCGTCGCTGCCCATCACGATACTGGGGCCGTCGTCACTGCTGTTGTGACGATACCAGCGCTGTTGTTGCCACCTGTCGCGATACCAGGACCATCAGTGCTCCCTATTGCGATACTGGGGCCGTCGGTGCCACCCTTCGCGATACCGGGGCTGTCGGTGCCACCCATCACGATACCGGGGCTGTCGGTGCCACCCATCGCAATACCGGGGCTGTCGGTGCCACCCATCGCGATACCGGGGCCGTCGGTGCCACCCATCGCGATACCGGGGCTGTCGGTGCCACCCATCGCGATACCGGGGCCGTCGGTGCCACCCATCACAATACCGGGGCCGTCGGTGCCACCCATCGCGATACCGGGGCCGTCGGTGCCACCCATCGCGATACCGGGGCCGTCGGTGCCACCCATCGCAATACTGGGGCCGTTGGTGCCACCCATCGCGATACCGGGGCTGTCGGTGCCACCCATCGCGATACCGGGGCCGTTGGTGCCACCCATCGCGATACCGGGGCCGTCGGTGCCACCCATCGCGATACCGGGGCCGTCGGTGCCACCCATCGCGATAGCGGGGCTGTTGGTGCCACCCATCGCGATAGCGGGGCGATACCGGCCCCTCCTGGGGCAGCAGGGGTCCAGTACCAGCACGGTTTGGGGGTGGACCCGCTGGAAAGCAGCTCTGCAAGAAGGACTTGGGAGTTCTGGGTGACATCAGGTTGGCCACAAGTCACCAATGTGTCCTTGTGGTCACGAGGCCGAGGGTACCTGGGGGATATTTATTAAGAAGAGTGTGAGCAGCAGGTGAGAGAGGTGAATCCTCCCCCTCTGCTCCACCCTGGGGAAGCTGCATCTGCAGTTCTGGGTCCAGTTCTGGGCTCCCCAGTTGAAGAAGGACAAGGAGTTACTGGAGGGAGTCCAGTGGAGGGACACAGAGATGCTGAGGGGTCTGGAGCATCATTCTGATCAGGAGAGACTGAGAGAGATGGGGCTGTTGAGCTGGAGAAGAGAAGCTGAGAGGGATGTGATCAATGGGATCAATATCTCAGGTGGGTGTCAGGATGGAGCAGACTCTGTTCAGTGGTGCCCAGCGCCGGGGTGAGGGGCATCGGGCACAGACTGAAACCCAGGAGGCTCCATCTGAACATAAGGAGAAACTTGCTTGCTGGGAGGTGCCAGAGCGCGGCCCAGGCTGCCCAGAGCGGGTGTGGAGTCTCCTTCTGTGAGACATTCAGACCCCTGGGATCCTGTGTGATCTGCTCTGGGACCCCGCGGGAGCAGGGGGGTTGGACTGGATGATCTCCAGAGGTCCCTTCATCCCAAACCAGAATGGGGTTCTGAGGGAAGGGGAGGGAAGGAAGGGGAGGGAAGGAAGGGGAGGGAAGGAAGGGGAGGGAAGGAAGGGGAGGGAAGGAAGGGGAGGGAAGGAAGGGGAGAGAAGAGAAGCCTCCGGGGAGACCCCATTGTGTCCCATGTTGGGCACATCTCCAGGACCGCCACGGCAACGCATTTTCAGCCCACTTGGTCCTGTCCTGAGAATTCAGATTTGCGGTTGACAGGACAGAACTAACTCCATCAGCTCAGCCAAGAAATAGATTCATTTTATGAATATACAGAATTCTATATGAATATATAGAATATGTGAATATGGATATATATTAATTACATATGGAGGAGAGGAGGAGATGGAAAGGGAGAGGGAGATGGAGAGAGGATGATGAAGACAGGAGGGAAGATGGGATCAAAAAACAGAAAGGAGAGAGGAAGAAAGAAGAGATGACAGCAGGGAAAGAGACTTGAGAGGGGTATAAGGCAGAAAAAGGGGAAATGATGAAGGAAAGGAAGAGGGGAGGAAATGAGAAAAAAGATACCTGTATGGGAGGAGCAGCAGGGGAGGATGAGACGCTCGCCCAGCAGCATCACGAGGCTGTGACCAGCACGGCACCAGGACCCAGGGGCTCCTCAGGGCTCCGTGCCGGCCTGTCCAGGAGAGCAGCGAGCGCCTGCTGGCCGCGTCCTGCCCGCTGGCTCCGTCCTGCCCAGTGTTCCTGAACCACGTTCTCCAGCCGCCTGACACGAGCTGGGCGATCAGCGGGGCGGGAGGTGCTGGTGATGAAGGAGAAGGTGCGGAGCACAGCCGGGAGGGAGCTCGGGGGAAGCCGGATGTGGCATCTCGGGGCTGTCATCGTGTTTTCGGGATCTTTTCCTTCCCACGTGCCCTCGATCACCTCTTTGCCCCAGGAACCGTCGTCCACCTCGCGCTGGGGGACATCAGTGGCCGTTCTCTCCCTTCCCTCGGGCGCCTTCCTCCCAGCGAGTGACGAAGAGGATCAGCAGCAGCACGGTCCTTGACTCTTGGCCCCATTTCCCACGGGATCCAGCCCTCCCTTTCCGTTTTCCCTCGGCTCCCATCACGGCCGTGACCAACCCAGAGGTGTCGATCGTCTGGTGCCCTGCAGCAAAACGGCCGGGAAGGGACGAGGGACATCAGGCGCATGAAGGTGGTTTCCACAGCTTCCCCTTGCGCCAGAGCTGGGACGGTATCAGTGTCTGGAGTTACTTTTGCTTTCTCGGAGAGAACGCGGATAATGAGACGTCGACATCAACACCTCGTGAATGCATTACCACTATGGGGCCTGGAGACCAGGGGGTTCCCCGGATTTCACAATGGGCCCTGGGGACTAGGTGGGGGGGGTCCCCTCGGTGCCACGATGGGCCCTGGGGACAAGGGGGTCCCCAGGATGTCACAATGGGCCCTGAGGACAAATTGGGGTTCTGGGATGTCACAATGGGCCCTGGGGACAAAGGGGGTGTCCATGGTGCCACAATGGGCCCTGGGGACAAAGAGGGGTCCCCAGAATGTCACAATGGGCCCTGGGGACATTTGGGGTCCCCAGAATGTCACAATGGGCCCTGGGAACAATAGGGGGTCCTGGGACGTCACAATGGGCCCTGGAGTAAAGGGGGGTCCCCAGGATGTCACAATAGGCCCTGGGGACAAAGAGGAGTCCCCTGAATGTCATAATGGGCCCTGAGGACAAGGAGGGTCTCCACGGTGTCACAATGGGCCCTGGGGACAATGGGGGGTCCTGGGATGTCACAATAGGCCCTGGGGACAAAGGGGGTCCCCATGATTTCACAATGGGCCCAGGGGACAATGGGGCATCCTGGGACGTCACAATGGGCCCTGGGGACAAAGGGGGTCCCCATGGTGTCACAATGGCCCTGGGGATAAAGGGGGACCCCAGGATGTGTATAATGGGGCCTGGGGACAATGGGGGGTCCTGGGATGTCACAATGGGCTCTGGGGACAATAGGGGGTCCTGGGACGTCACAATGGGCCCTGGAGAAAAGGGGGGGTCCTGGCATGTCACAATAGGCCCTGGGGACAAAGGGGGTCTTCAGGATGTCACAATGGGCCCGGGGGACAAAGGGGGTCCCCAGGATGTCACAATAGGCCCTGGGGAAAAAGAGGGCTCCCCAGGATATCACAATGGGCTCTGGTGACATAGGGGTCCCCAAGATGTCACAACGGGTCCTGGGGACAAGGGGGGTCCCAAGGATGTCACAATGGGCACTGGAGACAAAGGGGGGGTCCCCACGGTGCCACGATGGGCCCTGGGGACAAGGGGGTCCCCAGGATGTAACAATGTGCCCTTGGGACAATGGGGGCTCCTGCGATGTCACAATGGGCCCTGGGGACAAAGGGAGGCCCCAGGATGTCACAATGGACCCTGGGGACAAAAGGGGTCCCCGGGATGTCACAATGGGCCCAGGGGACAACGAAGCATCCTGGGACGCCACAATGGGCCCGGGGAAAAAGGGGGGTCCCCAGGTTGTTCACAATGGGCCCTGGGGACAATGGGGGTCCTGGGATGTCACAATGAACCCTAGGGACAAAGGGGGTCCCCAGGATGTCACAATGGGCCCTGGGGATAAAGGGGACTCCCCAGGATGTCACAATAGGCCCTGGGGACAAAGGGGGTCCCCAGGATGTCACAACGGGCCCTGGGTACAAGGGGGGTCCCACCCTGTCACAATGAGCACTGGGGACAAAGGGGGTCCCCAGGATGTCACAATGGGCACTGGAGACAAAGGGGGGGTCTCCACGGTGCCACAATGGGCCCTGGGGACAAGAGGGTCCCCACGGTTTCACAATGGGCCCTGGGGACAAGGGGGATCCCCGCCCTGTCACAATGGGCCCTGGGGCCAAAGGGATCCCCAGGATGTCACAATGGGCCCTGGGGACTGCGGGGGGTACTAGGATGTCACAATGGGTCTTGGGGACAAAGGGGGTACCCAGGATGTCACAATGGGCCCTGGGGACAATGGGGGGTCCCTTGAAGGTCACAATGGGCCCATGGGACAAAGAGGGTGCCCACGGTGTCACAGTGGGCCCTGGCGACAAAGGGGGATCCCCAGGATGTCACAATGGGCCCCGGGGACAAAGTAAAATCCTGGAATGTCACAATGGTCCCCAGTGACAAAGGCGCTCCCCATGGTGCCACAATGGGCCCTGGGGACAAAGTGGGTCCCCAGGATTTCACAATGAGCACTGGGGACAAAGGGGGGTCCCAGGATGTCACAATGGGCCCTGGGGACAAGGGGGGGTTCCCATGGAGTCACAATGGGTCCTGGGGACAACGAGGCGTCCTGGGACGTCACAATGGGACTTGGGGACAAAGGGGGTCTTCCACAGTCTCACAATGGGCCCTAGAGACAAGGGGAGATCCCCAGGATGACACAATAGGCCCTGGGGACAAAGAGGAGTCCCCCTGAATGTCACAATGGGCCCTGGGGACAAGGGGGGTCCCCATGGTATCACAATAAGCCCTGGGGACAAAGTGGGGTCCTGGGATGTCACAATTGGCCCTGGGCACAAAGGGGGGTGCACATGGTGTCAAAATGGGCCCTGGGGACAAAGGGCGTCCCCAGGATGTCACAGTGGGCCCTGGGGACAAAGTGGTCCCCATGGTATCAGAATGGGCCCTGAGGACAAAGGGGGGTCCCCAGGATGTCACAATGGGGTCTTGGGACAAAGGGGGTCCCCAGGATGTCACAATGGTCCCTGGGGACAATGGGGGTTCCTGGGACATCACAGTGGGCCCTGGGGACAAAGGCGGTCCCAGGGTGTCACAATAAGCCATGGGGACAAGGGGGGTCCCCAGGATGTCAGAATGGGCCCTGGGGACAACGCGGGGTCCTGGGATGTCACAATGGGCCACGGGGACAAAGGCGATCCCCATGGTGTCACAATGGGCCCTGGGGACAAGGGGGTCCCCAGGATGTCACAATGGGCTCATGGGATAAAGGGGGTACCCACGGTGTCACTATAGGCCCTGGGGACAACGGGGGGTCCCCACGGTGCCACGATGGGTCGTGTGGACAAGGGGGTCCCCAGGATGTTCACAACGGGCCCTGAGGACAAAGGGGGTCCCCACGGTGTCACAATGGTCCCTGGGGACAACTTGGGGTCCTGGGATGTCACAATGGGCCCTGGGGACAAAGGCGGTCCCCAGGATGTCACAATAAGCCCTGGGGACAAGGGGGGTCCCCAGGATGTCACAATGGGCACTGGGGACAAAGGGGGTACCCACGGTGTCACTATAGGCCCTGGGGACAACGGGGGGTCCCCACGGTGCCACGATGGGCCCTGGGGACAAGGGGGTCCCCAGGATGTTCACAATGGGCCCTGGAGACAATGGGGTGTCCCCAGGATGTCACAATGGGCCCTGGGGACAAAGAGGGTCCCCAGGATGTCACAATCGGCCCTGGGCACAAAGAGGGGTGCACATGGTGTCAAAATGGGCCCTGGGGACAAAGGGCGTCCCCAGGATGTCACAGTGGGCCCTGGGGACAAAGTGGTCCCCATGGTATCAGAATGGGCCCTGGGGACAAAGAGGGGTGCCCTGAATGTCACAATGGGCCCTGAGGACAAAGGGGGGTCCCCAGGATGTCGCAATGGGCCTTGGGGACAATGGGGGGTCCTAGGATGTCACAATGGGCCCGAGTGACAAATGGGGTCTCCATGGTGTCACAATGGGCCCTGAAGACAAAGGGGGTCCCCTGAATGTCACAATGGGCCCTGAGGACAATGGGGGTTCCTGGAACGTCACAATGGGCCCTGGGGAGAAAGGGAGGTCCCCAGGATGTCACAATGGGCCCTGGAGACAATTGGGGGTTTTGGGATGTCACGATGGGCTCTGACGACAAGGGGAGGTGCCCATGGTGTCACAATGGGTCCTCAGTGACAAGGGGGGTCCCTATAGTGTCACAATGGGCTCTGCAGACAATGGGGGGTCCTGGGATGTCACAATGGGCACCAGTGACAAAGGGGGTCCTCATGGTGCCACAATGGGCCCTGGGGAGTAAGTGGGGTCCTGGGATGTCACAATGGGTCCTGGGGACAAAGGGTGATCCTTTGATGTCACAAGGGGCCCTGGAGGCAAGGGGGTCCCCAGGATGTTACAATGGGCCCTGGGCACAAAGGGGGGTCCCCATAGTGTCACAATGGGTCCCCAGTGACAAAGGGGTCCCCACGGTGCCACGATGGGCCCTGGGGACAAGAGGGGGTCCCCATGGTGTCACAATGGACCCTGGGGTCAAAGGGGGTTCCCAGGACATCACAATGGGCTCTGGGGACAATGGGGATCCTGGGACATCACAATGAGCCCTGGGGACAAGGGGGGGTCCTGGGACGTCACAATGGGTCCTGGGGACAAAGCGGTTCCCCAGGATGTCACAATGGGCCCCGGGGACAAAGCAGGGTCCTGGGACGTCACAATGGGCCCTGGAGACAAAGGGATTCCCCAGGATGTCACAATGGGCCCTGGGGACAAAGGGGGTCCCCACAGTGTCACAATGGTCCCTGGGGACAAAGGAGATCCCCACAGTGTCACAATGGGCCCAGGGGACAAAAGGGGGACCCCAGGATGTCACAATGGGGTCAGGGGACAATGGGGGGTCCTGGGACGTTATAATGGGCCCTCGGGAAAAAAGGGGTCCACATGGTGCCACAATGGGCCCTGGGGACAACGGGGGTCCACATGGATGCCACAATGGGCCCTGGGGACAACGGGGGTCCCAGGATGCCACAATGGACACTGGGGACACTGGGGGTCCCCAGGATGTCACAATGGGCCCTGGGGACACAGGTGGTCCCCAGGATGTCACAATGGGCCCTGGGGACAAAGTGGGGTCCTAAGATGTCACAATGGGCACTGGGGACAAAGGGGGTCCCCATGGTGCCACAATGGGCCTTGGGGACAATGGGGTCTCCCCAGGATGTCACAATGGGCCTTGGGGACAAAGGGGTGTCCCCTGAATGTGCATAATGGGCCCTGGGGACAAAGGGTGGTCGCCGGGATGTCTCAGTGGGCCCTGGGGACAATGGGGTGTCCTGGGATGTCACAATGGGCCCCAGTGACAAATGGGGTCTCCACGGTGTCACAATGGGCCTTGGGGACAAAGGGGGGTCCCCAGGATGTCACAATGAGCCCCGGGGTCAAAGGGGTCCCCAGGATGTCACAATGGGTACTGGGGACAAAGGCGGGGTCCCCATGGTGTCACAATGGACCCAAGTGACAGGACGAGTCCCCACGGTACCACTATGGGCCCTGGACACCAGGGGGTTCCCCGGATTTCACAATGGGCCCTGGGGACAAGGGGGGTCCCCAGGATGTCACAATGGGCACTAAGGACAACGAGGGGTCCTGGGATGTCACAATGAACCCTAGGGACAAAGGGGGTCCCCAGGATGTCACAATGGGCCCTGGGGATAAAGGGTACTCCCCAGGATGTCACAATAGGCCCTGGGGACAAAGGGGGTCCCCAGGATGTCACAACGGGCCCTGGGGACATTTGGGGTCCCCAGAATGTCACAATGGGCCCTGGGAACAATAGGGGGTCCTGGGACGTCACAATGGGCCCTGGAGTAAAGGGGGGTCCCCAGGATGTCACAATAGGCCCTGGGGACAAAGAGGAGTCCCCTGAATGTCATAATGGGCCCTGAGGACAAGGAGGGTCTCCACGGTGTCACAATGGGCCCTGGGGACAATGGGGGGTCCTGGGATGTCACAATAGGCCCTGGGGACAAAGGGGGTCCCCATGATTTCACAATGGGCCCAGGGGACAATGGGGCATCCTGGGACGCCACAATGGGCCCTGGGGACAAAGGGGGTCCCCATGGTGTCACAATGGCCCTGGGGATAAAGGGGGACCCCAGGATGTGTATAATGGGGCCTGGGGACAATGGGGGGTCCTGGGATGTCACAATGGGCTCTGGGGACAATAGGGGGTCCTGGGACGTCACAATGGGCCCTGGAGAAAAGGGGGGGTCCTGGCATGTCACAATAGGCCCTGGGGACAAAGGGGGTCTTCAGGATGTCACAATGGGCCCGGGGGACAAAGGGGGTCCCCAGGATGTCACAATAGGCCCTGGGGAAAAAGAGGGCTCCCCAGGATATCACAATGGGCTCTGGTGACATAGGGGTCCCCAAGATGTCACAACGGGTCCTGGGGACAAGGGGGGTCCCAAGGATGTCACAATGGGCACTGGAGACAAAGGGGGGGTCCCCACGGTGCCACGATGGGCCCTGGGGACAAGGGGGTCCCCAGGATGTAACAATGTGCCCTTGGGACAATGGGGGCTCCTGCGATGTCACAATGGGCCCTGGGGACAAAGGGAGGCCCCAGGATGTCACAATGGACCCTGGGGACAAAAGGGGTCCCCGGGATGTCACAATGGGCCCAGGGGACAACGAAGCATCCTGGGACGCCACAATGGGCCCGGGGAAAAAGGGGGGTCCCCAGGTTGTTCACAATGGGCCCTGGGGACAATGGGGGTCCTGGGATGTCACAATGAACCCTAGGGACAAAGGGGGTCCCCAGGATGTCACAATGGGCCCTGGGGATAAAGGGGACTCCCCAGGATGTCACAATAGGCCCTGGGGACAAAGGGGGTCCCCAGGATGTCACAACGGGCCCTGGGTACAAGGGGGGTCCCACCCTGTCACAATGAGCACTGGGGACAAAGGGGGTCCCCAGGATGTCACAATGGGCACTGGAGACAAAGGGGGGGTCTCCACGGTGCCACAATGGGCCCTGGGGACAAGAGGGTCCCCACGGTTTCACAATGGGCCCTGGGGACAAGGGGGATCCCCGCCCTGTCACAATGGGCCCTGGGGCCAAAGGGATCCCCAGGATGTCACAATGGGCCCTGGGGACTGCGGGGGGTACTAGGATGTCACAATGGGTCTTGGGGACAAAGGGGGTACCCAGGATGTCACAATGGGCCCTGGGGACAATGGGGGGTCCCTTGAAGGTCACAATGGGCCCATGGGACAAAGAGGGTGCCCACGGTGTCACAGTGGGCCCTGGCGACAAAGGGGGATCCCCAGGATGTCACAATGGGCCCCGGGGACAAAGTAAAATCCTGGAATGTCACAATGGTCCCCAGTGACAAAGGCGCTCCCCATGGTGCCACAATGGGCCCTGGGGACAAAGTGGGTCCCCAGGATTTCACAATGAGCACTGGGGACAAAGGGGGGTCCCAGGATGTCACAATGGGCCCTGGGGACAAGGGGGGGTTCCCATGGAGTCACAATGGGTCCTGGGGACAACGAGGCGTCCTGGGACGTCACAATGGGACTTGGGGACAAAGGGGGTCTTCCACAGTCTCACAATGGGCCCTAGAGACAAGGGGAGATCCCCAGGATGACACAATAGGCCCTGGGGACAAAGAGGAGTCCCCCTGAATGTCACAATGGGCCCTGGGGACAAGGGGGGTCCCCATGGTATCACAATAAGCCCTGGGGACAAAGTGGGGTCCTGGGATGTCACAATTGGCCCTGGGCACAAAGGGGGGTGCACATGGTGTCAAAATGGGCCCTGGGGACAAAGGGCGTCCCCAGGATGTCACAGTGGGCCCTGGGGACAAAGTGGTCCCCATGGTATCAGAATGGGCCCTGGGGACAAAGAGGGGTGCCCTGAATGTCACAATGGGCCCTGAGGACAAAGGGGGGTCCCCAGGATGTCACAATGGGGTCTTGGGACAAAGGGGGTCCCCAGGATGTCACAATGAACCCTAGGGACAAAGGGGGTCCCCAGGATGTCACAATAGGCCCTGGGGACAAAGGGGGTCCCCAGGATGTCACAACGGGCCCTGGGGACATTTGGGGTCCCCAGAATGTCACAATGGGCCCTGGGAACAATAGGGGGTCCTGGGACGTCACAATGGGCCCTGGAGTAAAGGGGGGTCCCCAGGATGTCACAATAGGCCCTGGGGACAAAGAGGAGTCCCCTGAATGTCATAATGGGCCCTGAGGACAAGGAGGGTCTCCACGGTGTCACAATGGGCCCTGGGGACAATGGGGGGTCCTGGGATGTCACAATAGGCCCTGGGGACAAAGGGGGTCCCCATGATTTCACAATGGGCCCAGGGGACAATGGGGCATCCTGGGACGTCACAATGGGCCCTGGGGACAAAGGGGGTCCCCATGGTGTCACAATGGCCCTGGGGATAAAGGGGGACCCCAGGATGTGTATAATGGGGCCTGGGGACAATGGGGGGTCCTGGGATGTCACAATGGGCTCTGGGGACAATAGGGGGTCCTGGGACGTCACAATGGGCCCTGGAGAAAAGGGGGGGTCCTGGCATGTCACAATAGGCCCTGGGGACAAAGGGGGTCTTCAGGATGTCACAATGGGCCCGGGGGACAAAGGGGGTCCCCAGGATGTCACAATAGGCCCTGGGGAAAAAGAGGGCTCCCCAGGATATCACAATGGGCTCTGGTGACATAGGGGTCCCCAAGATGTCACAACGGGTCCTGGGGACAAGGGGGGTCCCAAGGATGTCACAATGGGCACTGGAGACAAAGGGGGGGTCCCCACGGTGCCACGATGGGCCCTGGGGACAAGGGGGTCCCCAGGATGTAACAATGTGCCCTTGGGACAATGGGGGCTCCTGCGATGTCACAATGGGCCCTGGGGACAAAGGGAGGCCCCAGGATGTCACAATGGACCCTGGGGACAAAAGGGGTCCCCGGGATGTCACAATGGGCCCAGGGGACAACGAAGCATCCTGGGACGCCACAATGGGCCCGGGGAAAAAGGGGGGTCCCCAGGTTGTTCACAATGGGCCCTGGGGACAATGGGGGTCCTGGGATGTCACAATGAACCCTAGGGACAAAGGGGGTCCCCAGGATGTCACAATGGGCCCTGGGGATAAAGGGGACTCCCCAGGATGTCACAATAGGCCCTGGGGACAAAGGGGGTCCCCAGGATGTCACAACGGGCCCTGGGTACAAGGGGGGTCCCACCCTGTCACAATGAGCACTGGGGACAAAGGGGGTCCCCAGGATGTCACAATGGGCACTGGAGACAAAGGGGGGGTCTCCACGGTGCCACAATGGGCCCTGGGGACAAGAGGGTCCCCACGGTTTCACAATGGGCCCTGGGGACAAGGGGGATCCCCGCCCTGTCACAATGGGCCCTGGGGCCAAAGGGATCCCCAGGATGTCACAATGGGCCCTGGGGACTGCGGGGGTTCCTGGGACATCACAGTGGGCCCTGGGGACAAAGGCGGTCCCAGGGTGTCACAATAAGCCATGGGGACAAGGGGGGTCCCCAGGATGTCAGAATGGGCCCTGGGGACAACGCGGGGTCCTGGGATGTCACAATGGGCCACGGGGACAAAGGCGATCCCCATGGTGTCACAATGGGCCCTGGGGACAAGGGGGTCCCCAGGATGTCACAATGGGCTCATGGGATAAAGGGGGTACCCACGGTGTCACTATAGGCCCTGGGGACAACGGGGGGTCCCCACGGTGCCACGATGGGTCGTGTGGACAAGGGGGTCCCCAGGATGTTCACAACGGGCCCTGAGGACAAAGGGGGTCCCCACGGTGTCACAATGGTCCCTGGGGACAACTTGGGGTCCTGGGATGTCACAATGGGCCCTGGGGACAAAGGCGGTCCCCAGGATGTCACAATAAGCCCTGGGGACAAGGGGGGTCCCCAGGATGTCACAATGGGCACTGGGGACAAAGGGGGTACCCACGGTGTCACTATAGGCCCTGGGGACAACGGGGGGTCCCCACGGTGCCACGATGGGCCCTGGGGACAAGGGGGTCCCCAGGATGTTCACAATGGGCCCTGGAGACAATGGGGTGTCCCCAGGATGTCACAATGGGCCCTGGGGACAAAGAGCGTCCCCAGGATGTCACAATCGGCCCTGGGCACAAAGGGGGGTGCACATGGTGTCAAAATGGGCCCTGGGGACAAAGGGCGTCCCCAGGATGTCACAGTGGGCCCTGGGGACAAAGTGGTCCCCATGGTATCAGAATGGGCCCTGGGGACAAAGAGGGGTGCCCTGAATGTCACAATGGGCCCTGAGGACAAAGGGGGGTCCCCAGGATGTCGCAATGGGCCCGAGTGACAAATGGGGTCTCCATGGTGTCACAATGGGCCCTGAAGACAAAGGGGGTCCCCTGAATGTCACAATGGGCCCTGAGGACAATGGGGGTTCCTGGAACGTCACAATGGGCCCTGGGGAGAAAGGGAGGTCCCCAGGATGTCACAATGGGCCCTGGAGACAATTGGGGGTTTTGGGATGTCACGATGGGCTCTGACGACAAGGGGAGGTGCCCATGGTGTCACAATGGCTCCTCAGTGACAAGGGGGGTCCCTATAGTGTCACAATGGGCTCTGCAGACAATGGGGGGTCCTGGGATGTCACAATGGGCACCAGTGACAAAGGGGGTCCTCATGGTGCCACAATGGGCCCTGGGGAGTAAGTGGGGTCCTGGGATGTCACAATGGGTCCTGGGGACAAAGGGTGATCCTTTGATGTCACAAGGGGCCCTGGAGGCAAGGGGGTCCCCAGGATGTTACAATGGGCCCTGGGCACAAAGGGGGGTCCCCATAGTGTCACAATGGGTCCCCAGTGACAAGGGGGTCCCCACGGTGCCACGATGGGCCCTGGGGACAAGAGGGGGTCCCCATGGTGTCACAATGGACGCTGGGGTCAAAGGGGGTTCCCAGGACATCACAATGGGCTCTGGGGACAATGGGGATCCTGGGACATCACAATGAGCCCTGGGGACAAGGGGGGGTCCTGGGACGTCACAATGGGTCCTGGGGACAAAGCGGTTCCCCAGGATGTCACAATGGGCCCCGGGGACAAAGCAGGGTCCTGGGACGTCACAATGGGCCCTGGAGACAAAGGGATTCCCCAGGATGTCACAATGGGCCCTGGGGACAAAGGGGGTCCCCACAGTGTCACAATGGTCCCTGGGGACAAAGGAGATCCCCACAGTGTCACAATGGGCCCAGGGGACAAAAGGGGGACCCCAGGATGTCACAATGGGGTCAGGGGACAATGGGGGGTCCTGGGACGTTATAATGGGCCCTCGGGAAAAAAGGGGTCCACATGGTGCCACAATGGGCCCTGGGGACAACGGGGGTCCACATGGATGCCACAATGGACACTGGGGACAAGGGGGTCCCCAGGATGTCACAATGGGCCCTGGGGACAACGGTGGCTCCTGATGTCACAATGGGCCCTGGGGACACAGGTGGTCCCCAGGATGTCACAATGGGCCCTGGGGACAACGGTGGCTCCTGATGTCACAATGGGCCCTGGGGACACAGGTGGTCCCCAGGATGTCACAATGGGCCCTGGGGACAAAGTGGGGTCCTAAGATGTCACAATGGGCACTGGGGACAAAGGGGGTCCCCATGGTGCCACAATGGGCCTTGGGGACAATGGGGTCTCCCCAGGATGTCACAATGGGCCTTGGGGACAAAGGGGTGTCCCCTGAATGTGCATAATGGGCCCTGGGGACAAAGGGTGGTCGCCGGGATGTCTCAGTGGGCCCTGGGGACAATGGGGTGTCCTGGGATGTCACAATGGGCCCCAGTGACAAATGGGGTCTCCACGGTGTCACAATGGGCCTTGGGGACAAAGGGGGGTCCCCAGGATGTCACAATGGGCCCCGGGGTCAAAGGGGTCCCCAGGATGTCACAATGGGTACTGGGGACAAAGGCGGGGTCCCCATGGTGTCACAATGGACCCAAGTGACAGGACGAGTCCCCACGGTACCACTATGGGCCCTGGACACCAGGGGGTTCCCCGGATTTCACAATGGGCCCTGGGGACAAGGGGGGTCCCCAGGATGTCACAATGGGCACTAAGGACAACGAGGGGTCCTGGGATGTCACAACGGGCCCTGGGGACATTTGGGGTCCCCAGAATGTCACAATGGGCCCTGGGAACAATAGGGGGTCCTGGGACGTCACAATGGGCCCTGGAGTAAAGGGGGGTCCCCAGGATGTCACAATAGGCCCTGGGGACAAAGAGGAGTCCCCTGAATGTCATAATGGGCCCTGAGGACAAGGAGGGTCTCCACGGTGTCACAATGGGCCCTGGGGACAATGGGGGGTCCTGGGATGTCACAATAGGCCCTGGGGACAAAGGGGGTCCCCATGATTTCACAATGGGCCCAGGGGACAATGGGGCATCCTGGGACGTCACAATGGGCCCTGGGGACAAAGGGGGTCCCCATGGTGTCACAATGGCCCTGGGGATAAAGGGGGACCCCAGGATGTGTATAATGGGGCCTGGGGACAATGGGGGGTCCTGGGATGTCACAATGGGCTCTGGGGACAATAGGGGGTCCTGGGACGTCACAATGGGCCCTGGAGAAAAGGGGGGGTCCTGGCATGTCACAATAGGCCCTGGGGACAAAGGGGGTCTTCAGGATGTCACAATGGGCCCATGGGACAAAGGGGGTCCCCAGGATGTCACAATAGGCCCTGGGGAAAAAGAGGGCTCCCCAGGATATCACAATGGGCCCTGGGGACAAAGGGGGCTCCCCAGGATATTACAATGGGCTCTGGTGACATAGGGGTCCCCAAGATGTCACAACGGGTCCTGGGGACAAGGCGGGTCCCAAGGATGTCACAATGGGCACTGGAGACAAAGGGGGGGTCCCCACGGTGCCACGATGGGCCCTGGGGACAAGGGGGTCCCCAGGATGTAACAATGTGCCCTTGGGACAATGGGGGCTCCTGCGATGTCACAATGGGCCCTGGGGACAAAGGGAGGCCCCAGGATGTCACAATGGACCCTGGGGACAAAAGGGGTCCCCGGGATGTCACAATGGGCCCAGGGGACAACGAAGCATCCTGGGACGCCACAATGGGCCCGGAGAAAAAGGGGGGTCCCCAGGTTGTTCACAATGGGCCCTGGGGACAATGGGGGTCCTGGGATGTCACAATGAACCCTAGGGACAAAGGGGGTCCCCAGGATGTCACAATGGGCCCTGGGGATAAAGGGGACTCCCCAGGATGTCACAATAGGCCCTGGGGACAAAGGGGGTCCCCAGGATGTCACAACGGGCCCTGGGTACAAGGGGGGTCCCACCCTGTCACAATGAGCACTGGGGACAAAGGGGGTCCCCAGGATGTCACAATGGGCACTGGAGACAAAGGGGGGGTCTCCACGGTGCCACAATGGGCCCTGGGGACAAGAGGGTCCCCACGGTTTCACAATGGGCCCTGGGGACAAGGGGGATCCCCGCCCTGTCACAATGGGCCCTGGGGACAAGGGGGATCCCCGCCCTGTCACAATGGGCCCTGGGGCCAAAGGGATCCCCAGGATGTCACAATGGGCCCTGGGGACTGCGGGGGGTACTAGGATGTCACAATGGGTCTTGGGGACAAAGGGGGTACCCAGGATGTCACAATGGGCCCTGGGGACAATGGGGGGTCCCCAGGATGTCACAATGGGCCCCGGGGACAAAGTAAAATCCTGGAATGTCACAATGGTCCCCAGTGACAAAGGCGCTCCCCATGGTGCCACAATGGGCCCTGGGGACAAAGTGGGTCCCCAGGATTTCACAATGAGCACTGGGGACAAAGGGGGGTCCCAGGATGTCACAATGGGCCCTGGGGACAAGGGGGGGTTCCCATGGAGTCACAATGGGTCCTGGGGACAACGAGGTGTCCTGGGACGTCACAATGGGACTTGGGGACAAAGGGGGTCTTCCACAGTCTCACAATGGGCCCTAGAGACAAGGGGAGATCCCCAGGATGACACAATAGGCCCTGGGGACAAAGAGGAGTCCCCCTGAATGTCACAATGGGCCCTGGGGACAAGGGGGGTCCCCATGGTATCACAATAAGCCCTGGGGGCAAAGTGGGGTCCTGGGATGTCACAACTGGCCCCAGTGACAAAGGGTGTCCCCATGGTGCCACAATGGGCCCTGGGGACAAAGACGGTCCCCAGGATGTCACAATGGGCTTTGGGGACAAGGCGGGGTCCCCAGGATGTCACAATGGGGTCTTGGGACAAAGGGGGTCCCCAGGATGTCACAATGGTCCCTGGGGACAATGGGGGGTCCTGGGACATCACAATGGGCCCTGGGGACAAAGGCGGTCCCAGGGTGTCACAATAAGCCATGGGGACAAGGGGGGTCCCCAGGATGTCACAATGGGCACTGGGGACAAAGGGGGGTCCCCACAGTGCCATGATGGGCCCTGGGGACAAGGGGGTCCCCAGGATGTCACAATGGGCCCATGGGACAAAGGGGGTACCCATGGTGCCACAATGTGCCCCTGGGACAAAGGGGGTCCCCAGAATGTCATAATGGGCACTGGGGACAAGGGGGGTCCCCAGGATGTCACAAGTGGCCCTGGGGATAAAGGGGGTCCCCATGGTGCCACAATGTGCCCCTGGGACAAAGGGGACCCCAGGATGTCACAATAAGCCCTGGGGACAAGGGGGGTCCCCAGGATGTCAGAATGGGCCCTGGGGACAACGCGGGGTCCTGGGATGTCACAATGGGCCACGGGGACAAAGGCGATCCCCATGGTGTCACAATGGGCCCTGGGGACTGCGGGGGGTACTAGGATGTCACAATGGGTCTTGGGGACAAAGGGGGTACCCAGGATGTCAGAATGGGCCCTGGGGACAATGGGGGGTCCCTTGAAGGTCACAATGGGCCCATGGGACAAAGAGGGTGCCCACGGTGTCACAGTGGGCCCTGGCGACAAAGGGGGATCCCCAGGATGTCACAATGGGCCCCGGGGACAAAGTAAAATCCTGGAATGTCACAATGGTCCCCAGTGACAAAGGCGCTCCCCATGGTGCCACAATGGGCCCTGGGGACAAAGTGGGTCCCCAGGATTTCACAATGAGCACTGGGGACAAAGGGGGGTCCCAGGTTGTCACAATGGGCCCTGGGGACAAGGGGGGGTTCCCATGGAGTCACAATGGGTCCTGGGGACAACGAGGCGTCCTGGGACGTCACAATGGGACTTGGGGACAAAGGGGGTCTTCCACAGTCTCACAATGGGCCCTAGAGACAAGGGGAGATCCCCAGGATGACACAATAGGCCCTGGGGACAAAGAGGAGTCCCCCTGAATGTCACAATGGGCCCTGGGGACAAGGGGGGTCCCCATGGTATCACAATAAGCCCTGGGGACAAAGTGGGGTCCTGGGATGTCACAATTGGCCCCAGTGACAAAGGGTGTCCCCATGGTGCCACAATGGGCCCTGGGGACAAAGAGGGTCCCCAGGATGTCACAATGGGCTTTGGGGACAAGGCGGGGTCCCCAGGATGTCACAATGGGGTCTTGGGACAAAGGGGGTCCCCAGGATGTCACAATGGTCCCTGGGGACAATGGGGGTTCCTGGGACATCACAGTGGGTCCTGGGGACAAAGGCGGTCCCAGGGTGTCACAATAAGCCATGGGGACAAGGGGGGTCCCCAGGATGTCAGAATGGGCCCTGGGGACAACGCGGGGTCCTGGGATGTCACAATGGGCCACGGGGACAAAGGCGATCCCCATGGTGTCACAATGGGCCCTGGGGACAAGGGGGTCCCCAGGATGTCACAATGGGCTCATGGGATAAAGGGGGTACCCACGGTGTCACTATAGGCCCTGGGGACAACGGGGGGTCCCCACGGTGCCACGATGGGTCGTGTGGACAAGGGGGTCCCCAGGATGTTCACAACGGGCCCTGAGGACAAAGGGGGCCCCCACGGTGTCACAATGGTCCCTGGGGACAACTTGGGGTCCTGGGATGTCACAATGGGCCCTGGGGACAAAGGCGGTCCCCAGGATGTCACAATAAGCCCTGCAGACAAGGGTGGTACCCACAGTGTCACAATGGGCACTGGGGACAAAGGGGGTACCCACGGTGTCACTATAGGCCCTGGGGACAACGGGGGGTCCCCACGGTGCCACGATGGGCCCTGGGGACAAGGGGGTCCCCAGGATGTTCACAATGGGCCCTGGAGACAATGGGGTGTCCCCAGGATGTCACAATGGGCCCTGGGGACAAAGAGCGTCCCCAGGATGTCACAATCGGCCCTGGGCACAAAGGGGGGTGCACATGGTGTCAAAATGGGCCCTGGGGACAAAGGGCGTCCCCAGGATGTCACAGTGGGCCCTGGGGACAAAGTGGTCCCCATGGTATCAGAATGGGCCCTGGGGACAAAGAGGGGTGCCCTGAATGTCACAATGGGCCCTGAGGACAAAGGGGGGTCCCCAGGATGTCGCAATGGGCCTTGGGGACAATGGGGGGTCCTAGGATGTCACAATGGGCCCGAGTGACAAATGGGGTCTCCATGGTGTCACAATGGGCCCTGAAGACAAAGGGGGTCCCCTGAATGTCACAATGGGCCCTGAGGACAATGGGGGTTCCTGGAACGTCACAATGGGCCCTGGGGAGAAAGGGAGGTCCCCAGGATGTCACAATGGGCCCTGGAGACAATTGGGGGTTTTGGGATGTCACGATGGGCTCTGACGACAAGGGGAGGTGCCCATGGTGTCACAATGGGTCCTCAGTGACAAGGGGGGTCCCTATAGTGTCACAATGGGCTCTGCAGACAATGGGGGGTCCTGGGATGTCACAATGGGCACCAGTGACAAAGGGGGTCCTCATGGTGCCACAATGGGCCCTGGGGAGTAAGTGGGGTCCTGGGATGTCACAATGGGTCCTGGGGACAAAGGGTGATCCTTTGATGTCACAAGGGGCCCTGGAGGCAAGGGGGTCCCCAGGATGTTACAATGGGCCCTGGGCACAAAGGGGGGTCCCCATAGTGTCACAATGGGTCCCCAGTGACAAAGGGGTCCCCACGGTGCCACGATGGGCCCTGGGGACAAGAGGGGGTCCCCATGGTGTCACAATGGACCCTGGGGTCAAAGGGGGTTCCCAGGACATCACAATGGGCTCTGGGGACAATGGGGATCCTGGGACATCACAATGAGCCCTGGGGACAAGGGGGGGTCCTGGGACGTCACAATGGGTCCTGGGGACAAAGCGGTTCCCCAGGATGTCACAATGGGCCCCGGGGACAAAGCAGGGTCCTGGGACGTCACAATGGGCCCTGGAGACAAAGGGATTCCCCAGGATGTCACAATGGGCCCTGGGGACAAAGGGGGTCGCCACAGTGTCACAATGGTCCCTGGGGACAAAGGAGATCCCCACAGTGTCACAATGGGCCCAGGGGACAAAAGGGGGACCCCAGGATGTCACAATGGGCCCAGGGGACAATGGGGGGTCCTGGGACGTTATAATGGGCCCTCGGGAAAAAGGGGGTCCACATGGTGCCACAATGGGCCCTGGGGACAACGGGGGTCCACATGGATGCCACAATGGACACTGGGGACAAGGGGGTCCCCAGGATGTCACAATGGGCCCTGGGGACAACGGTGGCTCCTGGGATGTCACAATGGGCCCTGGGGACACAGGTGGTCCCCAGGATGTCACAATGGGCCCTGGGGACAAAGTGGGGTCCTAAGATGTCACAATGGGCACTGGGGACAAAGGGGGTCCCCATGGTGCCACAATGGGCCTTGGGGACAATGGGGTCTCCCCAGGATGTCACAATAGGCCTTGGGGACAAAGGGGTGTCCCCTGAATGTGCATAATGGGCCCTGGGGACAAAGGGTGGTCGCCAGGATGTCTCAGTGGGCCCTGGGGACAATGGGGTGTCCTGGGATGTCACAATGGGCCCCAGTGACAAATGGGGTCTCCACGGTGTCACAATGGGCCCTGGGGATAAAGGGGGGTCTCCAGGATGTCACAATGGGCCCAAGTGATGAGTCCCCACAGTGCCACTATGGGCCCTGGAGACAAGGGGGGTCCCCAGGATGTCACGATGGGGCCTGGGGACAACGAGGGGTCCTGGGACGTCACAATGAGCCCTGGGGAAAAAGGGTGGTCCCCATGATGTCACAATGGGCACTGGAGACAGTGGGGGGTCCTGGGATGTCACAATGGGCCCTGGGGACAAAGTAAGGTCCTCGGCTGTCACAATGAGCCCTGAGGACAAGGGGGGTCCCCAGAATTTCACAATGAGCACTGGGGACAAAGTGGGGTCCTGGGATGTCAAAATGGGCCCTGGGGAGAAAGGGGGTCCCTTAATTGTCACAATGGGCCCTGGGGACAAGGGGGGTCCCTTAATTGTCACAATGGGCCCTGGGGACAAAGTGGGGTCCTGGAATGTCACAATGGGCCCAGAGGACAAAGGGGGTCCCCATGGTGCCACAGTGGGCCCTGGGGACAAAGGGGGTCCTGAGACGTCACAATGGGCCCTGGGGAAAAGGCGGGGTCCCCACGGTGTCACAATGGGCCCTGGGGACAATGGGGGGTCCTGGGATGTCACAATGGGCCCCAGTGACAAAGGGGGTCCCCATGGTGCGACAACGAGCTCTGGGGATAAAGGGGGTCTCCAGGATGTCACAATGGGCCCTGGGGACAAAGGAAGTCCCCAGAATGCCACAATGGGTCCTGGAAAGAAGTGGGGTCCCCACGGTGTCACAATGGGCCTTGGGGACAAAGGGGGGTCCCCAGGATGTCACAACGGGCCCTGGGGACATTTGGGGTCCCCAGAATGTCACAATGGGCCCTGGGAACAATAGGGGGTCCTGGGACGTCACAATGGGCCCTGGAGTAAAGGGGGGTCCCCAGGATGTCACAATAGTCCCTGGGGACAAAGAGGAGTCCCCTGAATGTCATAATGGGCCCTGAGGACAAGGAGGGTCTCCACGGTGTCACAATGGGCCCTGGGGACAATGGGGGGTCCTGGGATGTCACAATAGGCCCTGGGGACAAAGGAGGTCCCCATGATTTCACAATGGGCCCAGGGGACAATGGGGCATCCTGGGACGTCACAATGGGCCCTGGGGACAAAGGGGGTCCCCATGGTGTCACAATGGCCCTGGGGATAAAGGGGGACCCCAGGATGTGTATAATGGGGCCTGGGGACAATGGGGGGTCCTGGGATGTCACAATGGGCTCTGGGGACAATAGGGGGTCCTGGGACGTCACAATGGGCCCTGGAGAAAAGGGGGGGTCCTGGCATGTCACAATAGGCCCTGGGGACAAAGGGGGTCTTCAGGATGTCACAATGGGCCCGGGGGACAAAGGGGGTCCCCAGGATGTCACAATAGGCCCTGGGGAAAAAGAGGGCTCCCCAGGATATCACAATGGGCCCTGGGGACAAAGAGGGGTCCACAGGATGTGCACAATGGGCCCTGGGGACAAAGGGGGCTCCCCAGGATATCACAATGGGCTCTGGTGACATAGGGGTCCCCAAGATGTCACAACGGGTCCTGGGGACAAGGGGGGTCCCAAGGATGTCACAATGGGCACTGGAGACAAAGGGGGGGTCCCCACGGTGCCACGATGGGCCCTGGGGACAAGGGGGTCCCCAGGATGTAACAATGTGCCCTTGGGACAATGGGGGCTCCTGCGATGTCACAATGGGCCCTGGGGACAAAGGGAGGCCCCAGGATGTCACAATGGACCCTGGGGACAAAAGGGGTCCCCGGGATGTCACAATGGGCCCAGGGGACAACGAAGCATCCTGGGACGCCACAATGGGCCCGGGGAAAAAGGGGGGTCCCCAGGTTGTTCACAATGGGCCCTGGGGACAATGGGGGTCCTGGGATGTCACAATGAACCCTAGGGACAAAGGGGGTCCCCAGGATGTAACAATGGGCCCTGGGCACAAACGGGATCCCCATGATGTCACAATGGGCCTTGGAGACAAGGGGTGTCCCGCCCTGTCACAATGGTGCCTGGGGACAAAGGGCTCCCCAGGATGTCACAATGGGTCCTGGGGACAAAGGGGTCCCCACGGTGTCACAATGGGCCCTGGGGACAAAGTGGAGTCCTGGTATGCCACAATGGGCCCCAGTGACAAAGGGGGTCCCACGGTGTCACAATGGGCCCTTGAGACAACAGCGTCCCCAGGATGTCACAATGGGCCCTGGGGACAAAGGGGGCTGCCCAGGATGTCACAATGGACTCTGGGGACAAGGGTGGGTCCTGGTATGTCACAATGGCCCCTGGGGACAAAGGGGGTCCCCAGGATGTCACAATGCGCCCTGGGGAAAATGGGGGGTCCTGGGATGTCACAATGGGCCCTGGGGACAAAGGGGGCTCCCCAGGATGTCACAATGGGCTCTGAGGACAAGAGGGGTCCCAAGGATGTCACAATTGGCACTGGAGAAAAAGGGGAGGGTCCCCACGGTGCCACGATGGGCCCTGGGGACAATGGGGGGTCCTGGGATGTCACAATGGGCCCTGGGGACAAAGTGAGTCCCCAGGATGTCACAATGGGCCCTGGGGACAAAGGGGGTTCACCTGAACGTCACAATGGGCCCTGGAGACAAAGGGGGGTCCCCAGGATGTCACAATGGGCACTGGAGAAAAAGGGGGGGTCCCCACGGTGTCACAATGAGCCCTGGGGACAATGGGGGATTCTGGGATGTCACAATAGGCCCTGGGGACAAAGGGGGTCCCCAGGATGTCACAATGGGTCCTGGGGACAACGGGGGTCCCCACAGTGTCAGAATGGGGCCGGGGGATAAAGGGGGACCGCAGGATGTGCATAATGGGGCCTAGGGGACAATGGGGGGTCGTGGGATGTCACAATGGGCCTTGGGGAAAAAGAGGGTATCTCCAGGATTTCACAATGGGCCGGGGGAACAACAGGGGGTCCTGGGACGTCACAATGGGCCCTGGAGAAAAGGGGGGTCCCCAGGATGTCACAATAGGCCCTGGGGACAAAGAGGAGTCCCCTGAATGTCATAATGGGCCCTGAGGACAAGGAGGGTCTCCACGGTGTCACAATGGGCCCTGGGGACAAAGGGAGTCCCCAGGATATCACAATGGGCCCTGGGAACAAAGAAGGTCCCCATGGTGTCAGAATGGGCCCTGGGGACAAAGGGGGGTCCCCAGGATGTCACAATGGGCCCTGGGGACAATGGGGGGTCCTGGGATGTCACAATAGGCCCTGGGGACAAAGGGGGTCCCCATGATTTCACAATGGGCCCAGGGGACAATGGGGCATCCTGGGACGTCACAATGGGCCCTGGGGACAAAGGGGGTCCCCATGGTGTCACAATGGCCCTGGGGATAAAGGGGGACCCCAGGATGTGTATAATGGGGCCTGGGGACAATGGGGGGTCCTGGGATGTCACAATGGGCTCTGGGGACAATAGGGGGTCCTGGGACGTCACAATGGGCCCTGGAGAAAAGGGGGGGTCCTGGCATGTCACAATAGGCCCTGGGGACAAAGGGGGTCTTCAGGATGTCACAATGGGCCCGGGGGACAAAGGGGGTCCCCAGGATGTCACAATAGGCCCTGGGGACAAAGAGGGGTCCACAGGATGTGCACAATGGGCCCTGGGGACAAAGGGGGCTCCCCAGGATATCACAATGGGCTCTGGTGACATAGGGGTCCCCAAGATGTCACAACGGGTCCTGGGGACAAGGGGGGTCCCAAGGATGTCACAATGGGCACTGGAGACAAAGGGGGGGTCCCCACGGTGCCACGATGGGCCCTGGGGACAAGGGGGTCCCCAGGATGTAACAATGTGCCCTTGGGACAATGGGGGCTCCTGCGATGTCACAATGGGCCCTGGGGACAAAGGGAGGCCCCAGGATGTCACAATGGACCCTGGGGACAAAAGGGGTCCCCGGGATGTCACAATGGGCCCAGGGGACAACGAAGCATCCTGGGACGCCACAATGGGCCCGGGGAAAAAGGGGGGTCCCCAGGTTGTTCACAATGGGCCCTGGGGACAATGGGGGTCCTGGGATGTCACAATGAACCCTAGGGACAAAGGGGGTCCCCAGGATGTCACAATGGGCCCTGGGGATAAAGGGGACTCCCCAGGATGTCACAATAGGCCCTGGGGACAAAGGGGGTCCCCAGGATGTCACAACGGGCCCTGGGTACAAGGGGGGTCCCACCCTGTCACAATGAGCACTGGGGACAAAGGGGGTCCCCAGGATGTCACAATGGGCACTGGAGACAAAGGGGGGGTCTCCTCGGTGCCACAATGGGCCCTGGGGACAAGAGGGTCCCCACGGTTTCACAATGGGCCCTGGGGACAAGGGGGATCCCTGCCCTGTCACAATGGGCCCTGGGGCCAAAGGGATCCCCAGGATGTCACAATGGGCCCTGGGGACTGCGGGGGGTACTAGGATGTCACAATGGGTCTTGGGGACAAAGGGGGTCCCCAGGATGTCACAAGTGGCCCTGGGGATAAAGGGGGTCCCCATGGTGCCACAACGTGCCCCTGGGACAAAGGGGTCCCCAGGATGTCACAATAAGCCCTGGGGACAAGGAGGGTCCCCAGGATGTCAGAATGGGCCCTGGGGACAACGCGGGGTCCTGGGATGTCACAATGGGCCACGGGGACAAAGGCGATCCCCATGGTGTCACAATGGGCCCTGGGGACAAGGGGGTCCCCAGGATGTCACAATGGGCTCATGGGATAAAGGGGGTACCCACGGTGTCACTATAGGCCCTGGGGACAACGGGGGGTCCCCACGGTGCCACGATGGGTCGTGTGGACAAGGGGGTCCCCAGGATGTTCACAACGGGCCCTGAGGACAAAGGGGGTCCCCACGGTGTCACAATGGTCCCTGGGGACAACACGGGGTCCTGGGATGTCACAATGGGCCCTGGGGACAAAGGCGGTCCCCAGGATGTCACAATAAGCCCTGGGGACAAGGGGGGTCCCCAGGATGTCACAATGGGCACTGGGGACAAAGGGGGTACCCACGGTGTCACTATAGGCCCTGGGGACAACGGGGGGTCCCCACGGTGCCACGATGGGCCCTGGGGACAAGGGGGTCCCCAGGATGTTCACAATGGGCCCTGGAGACAATGGGGTGTCCCCAGGATGTCACAATGGGCCCTGGGGACAAAGAGGGTCCCCAGGATGTCACAATCGGCCCTGGGCACAAAGGGGGGTGCACATGGTGTCAAAATGGGCCCTGGGGACAAAGGGCGTCCCCAGGATGTCACAGTGGGCCCTGGGGACAAAGTGGTCCCCATGGTATCAGAATGGGCACTGGGGACAAAGAGGGGTGCCCTGAATGTCACAATGGGCCCTGAGGACAAAGGGGGGTCCCCAGGATGTCGCAATGGGCCTTGGGGACAATGGGGGGTCCTAGGATGTCACAATGGGCTCGAGTGACAAATGGGGTCTCCATGGTGTCACAATGGGCCCTGAAGACAAAGGGGGTCCCCTGAATGTCACAATGGGCCCTGAGGACAATGGGGGTTCCTGGAACGTCACAATGGGCCCTGGGGAGAAAGGGAGGTCCCCAGGATGTCACAATGGGCCCTGGAGACAATTGGGGGTTTTGGGATGTCACGATGGGCTCTGACGACAAGGGGAGGTGCCCATGGTGTCACAATGGCTCCTCAGTGACAAGGGGGGTCCCTATAGTGTCACAATGGGCTCTGCAGACAATGGGGGGTCCTGGGATGTCACAATGGGCACCAGTGACAAAGGGGGTCCTCATGGTGCCACAATGGGCCCTGGGGAGTAAGTGGGGTCCTGGGATGTCACAATGGGTCCTGGGGACAAAGGGTGATCCTTTGATGTCACAAGGGGCCCTGGAGGCAAGGGGGTCCCCAGGATGTTACAATGGGCCCTGGGCACAAAGGGGGGTCCCCATAGTGTCACAATGGGTCCCCAGTGACAAGGGGGTCCCCACGGTGCCACGATGGGCCCTGGGGACAAGAGGGGGTCCCCATGGTGTCACAATGGACCCTGGGGTCAAAGGGGGTTCCCAGGACATCACAATGGGCTCTGGGGACAATGGGGATCCTGGGACATCACAATGAGCCCTGGGGACAAGGGGGGGTCCTGGGACGTCACAATGGGTCCTGGGGACAAAGCGGTTCCCCAGGATGTCACAATGGGCCCCGGGGACAAAGCAGGGTCCTGGGACGTCACAATGGGCCCTGGAGACAAAGGGATTCCCCAGGATGTCACAATGGGCCCTGGGGACAAAGGGGGTCCCCACAGTGTCACAATGGTCCCTGGGGACAAAGGAGATCCCCACAGTGTCACAATGGGCCCAGGGGACAAAAGGGGGACCCCAGGATGTCACAATGGGGTCAGGGGACAATGGGGGGTCCTGGGACGTTATAATGGGCCCTCGGGAAAAAGGGGGTCCACATGGTGCCACAATGGGCCCTGGGGACAACGGGGGTCCCAGGATGCCACAATGGACACTGGGGACAAGGGGGTCCCCAGGATGTCACAATGGGCCCTGGGGACAACGGTGGCTCCTGGGATGTCACAATGGGCCCTGGGGACACAGGTGGTCCCCAGGATGTCACAATGGGCCCTGGGGACAAAGTGGGGTCCTAAGATGTCACAATGGGCACTGGGGACAAAGGGGGTCCCCATGGTGCCACAATGGGTCCTGGAAAGAAGTGGGGTCCCCACGGTGTCACAATGGGCCTTGGGGACAAAGGGGGGTCCCCAGGATGTCACAACGGGCCCTGGGGACATTTGGGGTCCCCAGAATGTCACAATGGGCCCTGGGAACAATAGGGGGTCCTGGGACGTCACAATGGGCCCTGGAGTAAAGGGGGGTCCCCAGGATGTCACAATAGTCCCTGGGGACAAAGAGGAGTCCCCTGAATGTCATAATGGGCCCTGAGGACAAGGAGGGTCTCCACGGTGTCACAATGGGCCCTGGGGACAATGGGGGGTCCTGGGATGTCACAATAGGCCCTGGGGACAAAGGAGGTCCCCATGATTTCACAATGGGCCCAGGGGACAATGGGGCATCCTGGGACGTCACAATGGGCCCTGGGGACAAAGGGGGTCCCCATGGTGTCACAATGGCCCTGGGGATAAAGGGGGACCCCAGGATGTGTATAATGGGGCCTGGGGACAATGGGGGGTCCTGGGATGTCACAATGGGCTCTGGGGACAATAGGGGGTCCTGGGACGTCACAATGGGCCCTGGAGAAAAGGGGGGGTCCTGGCATGTCACAATAGGCCCTGGGGACAAAGGGGGTCTTCAGGATGTCACAATGGGCCCGGGGGACAAAGGGGGTCCCCAGGATGTCACAATAGGCCCTGGGGAAAAAGAGGGCTCCCCAGGATATCACAATGGGCCCTGGGGACAAAGAGGGGTCCACAGGATGTGCACAATGGGCCCTGGGGACAAAGGGGGCTCCCCAGGATATCACAATGGGCTCTGGTGACATAGGGGTCCCCAAGATGTCACAACGGGTCCTGGGGACAAGGGGGGTCCCAAGGATGTCACAATGGGCACTGGAGACAAAGGGGGGGTCCCCACGGTGCCACGATGGGCCCTGGGGACAAGGGGGTCCCCAGGATGTAACAATGTGCCCTTGGGACAATGGGGGCTCCTGCGATGTCACAATGGGCCCTGGGGACAAAGGGAGGCCCCAGGATGTCACAATGGACCCTGGGGACAAAAGGGGTCCCCGGGATGTCACAATGGGCCCAGGGGACAACGAAGCATCCTGGGACGCCACAATGGGCCCGGGGAAAAAGGGGGGTCCCCAGGTTGTTCACAATGGGCCCTGGGGACAATGGGGGTCCTGGGATGTCACAATGAACCCTAGGGACAAAGGGGGTCCCCAGGATGTCACAATGGGCCCTGGGGATAAAGGGGACTCCCCAGGATGTCACAATAGGCCCTGGGGACAAAGGGGGTCCCCAGGATGTCACAACGGGCCCTGGGTACAAAGGGGGGGTCTCCACGGTGCCACAATGGGCCCTGGGGACAAGAGGGTCCCCACGGTTTCACAATGGGCCCTGGGGACAAGGGGGATCCCTGCCCTGTCACAATGGGCCCTGGGGCCAAAGGGATCCCCAGGATGTCACAATGGGCCCTGGGGACTGCGGGGGGTACTAGGATGTCACAATGGGTCTTGGGGACAAAGGGGGTCCCCAGGATGTCACAAGTGGCCCTGGGGATAAAGGGGGTCCCCATGGTGCCACAACGTGCCCCTGAGACAAAGGGGTCCCCAGGATGTCACAATAAGCCCTGGGGACAAGGAGGGTCCCCAGGATGTCAGAATGGGCCCTGGGGACAACGCGGGGTCCTGGGATGTCACAATGGGCCACGGGGACAAAGGCGATCCCCATGGTGTCACAATGGGCCCTGGGGACAAGGGGGTCCCCAGGATGTCACAATGGGCTCATGGGATAAAGGGGGTACCCACGGTGTCACTATAGGCCCTGGGGACAACGGGGGGTCCCCACGGTGCCACGATGGGTCGTGTGGACAAGGGGGTCCCCAGGATGTTCACAACGGGCCCTGAGGACAAAGGGGGTCCCCACGGTGTCACAATGGTCCCTGGGGACAACACGGGGTCCTGGGATGTCACAATGGGCCCTGGGGACAAAGGCGGTCCCCAGGATGTCACAATAAGCCCTGGGGACAAGGGGGGTCCCCAGGATGTCACAATGGGCACTGGGGACAAAGGGGGTACCCACGGTGTCACTATAGGCCCTGGGGACAACGGGGGGTCCCCACGGTGCCACGATGGGCCCTGGGGACAAGGGGGTCCCCAGGATGTTCACAATGGGCCCTGGAGACAATGGGGTGTCCCCAGGATGTCACAATGGGCCCTGGGGACAAAGAGGGTCCCCAGGATGTCACAATCGGCCCTGGGCACAAAGGGGGGTGCACATGGTGTCAAAATGGGCCCTGGGGACAAAGGGCGTCCCCAGGATGTCACAGTGGGCCCTGGGGACAAAGTGGTCCCCATGGTATCAGAATGGGCCCTGGGGACAAAGAGGGGTGCCCTGAATGTCACAATGGGCCCTGAGGACAAAGGGGGGTCCCCAGGATGTCGCAATGGGCCTTGGGGACAATGGGGGGTCCTAGGATGTCACAATGGGCTCGAGTGACAAATGGGGTCTCCATGGTGTCACAATGGGCCCTGAAGACAAAGGGGGTCCCCTGAATGTCACAATGGGCCCTGAGGACAATGGGGGTTCCTGGAACGTCACAATGGGCCCTGGGGAGAAAGGGAGGTCCCCAGGATGTCACAATGGGCCCTGGAGACAATTGGGGGTTTTGGGATGTCACGATGGGCTCTGACGACAAGGGGAGGTGCCCATGGTGTCACAATGGGTCCTCAGTGACAAGGGGGGTCCCTATAGTGTCACAATGGGCTCTGCAGACAATGGGGGGTCCTGGGATGTCACAATGGGCACCAGTGACAAAGGGGGTCCTCATGGTGCCACAATGGGCCCTGGGGAGTAAGTGGGGTCCTGGGATGTCACAATGGGTCCTGGGGACAAAGGGTGATCCTTTGATGTCACAAGGGGCCCTGGAGGCAAGGGGGTCCCCAGGATGTTACAATGGGCCCTGGGCACAAAGGGGGGTCCCCATAGTGTCACAATGGGTCCCCAGTGACAAGGGGGTCCCCACGGTGCCACGATGGGCCCTGGGGACAAGAGGGGGTCCCCATGGTGTCACAATGGACCCTGGGGTCAAAGGGGGTTCCCAGGACATCACAATGGGCTCTGGGGACAATGGGGATCCTGGGACATCACAATGAGCCCTGGGGACAAGGGGGGGTCCTGGGACGTCACAATGGGTCCTGGGGACAAAGCGGTTCCCCAGGATGTCACAATGGGCCCCGGGGACAAAGCAGGGTCCTGGGACGTCACAATGGGCCCTGGAGACAAAGGGATTCCCCAGGATGTCACAATGGGCCCTGGGGACAAAGGGGGTCCCCACAGTGTCACAATGGTCCCTGGGGACAAAGGAGATCCCCACAGTGTCACAATGGGCCCAGGGGACAAAAGGGGGACCCCAGGATGTCACAATGGGCCCAGGGGACAATGGGGGGTCCTGGGACGTTATAATGGGCCCTCGGGAAAAAGGGGGTCCACATGGTGCCACAATGGGCCCTGGGGACAACGGGGGTCCCAGGATGCCACAATGGACACTGGGGACAAGGGGGTCCCCAGGATGTCACAATGGGCCCTGGGGACAACCGTGGCTCCTGGGATGTCACAATGGGCCCTGGGGACACAGGTGGTCCCCAGGATGTCACAATGGGCCCTGGGGACAAAGTGGGGTCCTAAGATGTCACAATGGGCACTGGGGACAAAGGGGGTCCCCATGGTGCCACAATGGGCCTTGGGGACAATGGGGTCTCCCCAGGATGTCACAATGGGCCTTGTGGGGAAAGGGGTGTCCCCTGAATGTGCATAATGGGCCCTGGGGACAAAGGGTGGTCGCCGGGATGTCTCAGTGGGCCCTGGGGACAATGGGGTGTCCTGGGATGTCACAATGGGCCCCAGTGACAAATGGGGTCTCCACGGTGTCACAATGGGCCCTGGGGATAAAGGGGGGTCTCCAGGATGTCACAATGGGCCCAAGTGATGAGTCCCCACAGTGCCACTATGGGCCCTGGAGACAAGGGGGGTCCCCAGGATGTCACGATGGGGCCTGGGGACAACGAGGGGTCCTGGGACGTCACAATGAGCCCTGGGGAAAAAGGGTGGTCCCCATGATGTCACAATGGGCACTGGAGACAGTGGGGGGTCCTGGGATGTCACAATGGGCCCTGGGGACAAAGTAAGGTCCTCGGCTGTCACAATGAGCCCGGAGGACAAGGGGGGTCCCCAGAATTTCACAATGAGCACTGGGGACAAAGTGGGGTCCTGGGATGTCAAAATGGGCCCTGGGGACAAAGGGGGTCCCTTAATTGTCACAATGGGCCCTGGGGACAAGGGGGGTCCCTTAATTGTCACAATGGGCCCTGGGGACAAAGTGGGGTCCTGGAATGTCACAATGGGCCCAGAGGACAAAGGGGGTCCCCATGGTGCCACAGTGGGCCCTGGGGACAAAGGGGGTCCTGAGACGTCACAATGGGCCCTGGGGAAAAGGCAGGGTCCCCACGGTGTCACAATGGGCCCTGGGGACAATGGGGGGTCCTGGGATGTCACAATGGGCCCCAGTGACAAAGGGGGTCCCCATGGTGCGACAACGAGCTCTGGGGATAAAGGGGGTCTCCAGGATGTCACAATGGGCCCTGGGGACAAAGGAAGTCCCCAGAATGCCACAATGGGTCCTGGAAAGAAGTGGGGTCCCCACCGTGTCACAATGGGCCTTGGGGACAAAGGGGGGTCCCCAGGATGTCACAATGGGCCCCGGGGACAAAGAGGTCCCCAGGATGTCACAATGAGTACTGGGGACAAAGGCGGGGTCCCCATGGTGTCACAATGGACCCAAGTGACAGGACGAGTCCCCACAGTACCACTATGGGCCCTGGAGACCAGGGGGTTCCCCGGATTTCACAATGGGCCCTGGGGACAAGGGGGGTCCCAGGATGTCACAATGGGCACTGGGGACAACGAGGGGTCCTGGGACTTCACAATGAGCCCTGGGGAGAAAGGGGGGTCCCCACCCTGTCAGAAGGGACCCTGGGGACAAGGTGGGGTCCTGGGATGTCACAATGGGCCCTGGGGACAAAGGGGGTGTCCATGGTGCCACAATGGGCCCTGGGGAGTAGGGGGGGGGGGGTCCCCTCGGTGCCACGATGGGCCCTGGGGACAAGGGGGTCCCCAGGATGTCACAATGGGCCTTGAGGACAAATTGGGGTTCTGGGATGTCACAATGGGCCCTGGGGACAAAGGGGGTCCCCAGAATGTCACAATGGGCCCTGGGGACATTTGGGGTCCCCAGAATGTCACAATGGGTCCTGGGGACAATGGGGGATCCTGAGACGTCACAATGGGCCCTGGGGACAAAGTGGGTCCCCATGGTGTCACAATGGCCCTGGGGATAATGCAGGGTCCCCAGGATGTCATAATGGCCCCTGGGGACATTAGGGGTCCCCACAGTTTCACGATCTTAACCCTTGACACCCCCCAACTACTGGGTCCTTAGGGTTACTCCCGGGTCCCTCCTGAACTGAATCCCCGCCCGAACTCCTGGGTCTGATAGAGGGCACGAACATTTTAAGGGTTAACAAAACATAATTGGGTGCCCACTAACGAGCCAACACTTTAGGGCTGAGCCACACGAGCCCTTAGTTCAGAGCTTTAGGTGAACTCATGGTAAGGAAACCAGAACCCAGCAGTGCCAGGATCAGGAGTTTTACGGCACCAGCTGTGAACTCGAGGGGACGAGAGAACCGAGATTTACAGCAAAAAGGGGGTGCCAGGCTGGGTTCAACCGACCTGGAGCTTGGGTCCCAGTCCATTCAACACAAGGAGCCAAACCTGAGGAAGCTGAAGGAGCCTTCATCCAAAGACCCCTCCTCCAGAGCACCAGGTGGCGCCGCGCAGGCGAACAGGGGGCGTCCAGGCGGAGACTACGGCAGTGATGAGCGGGAAAGGTTATGGATGTGCGCGGGCGCTCTGGGGTCGTTGGGACACGAGCACCTCGCTGTATTTAAACGCAGCTCCTGCCGCTCGGAGCGGCGCACGAGGGGTGGAACCATCGCTCCCCTTGCGCCCGACGGCGAAACGAACGCAGCTGCTCTGGAGCCCTGCGGGGTGTGGAGGTTCATGGCTCCGGAGGCTGTAAAGTTGTTTTTGCGCCTCCGTTCCCCTCATGCCCCCCCATTCCCTTCACACCGACCCCCAATCCACCCCCCACCCGACCCCCAGCTCCCCCCCCCACCCCGACCCCCAATCCACCCCCCACCCCGACCCCCAGCTCCCCCCCCCCACCCCGACCCCCAATCCACCCCCCACCCGACCCCCAGCTCCCCCCACCCCGACCCCCCAATGCCCCCCAGTTCCTCCCCAGACTGACCCCCAATGCCCCCTCACACCGACCCCCAAGGCCGCCCCCGCACACCAACCCCCCAGTTCCCCCCTCAAACACCGACCCCCAATCCCCCCCCGGACCCTAATTCCCCCTCGCACTGACCCCCAACGCCCCCCACACCAACCCCTAATGCCCCTCACATCGACCCCCAAATCCTCCCCAGACTGACCCCTCAAATCCTCCCCAGACCAACCCCCAACTTCCCCCCCACACCGACCCCCAATTCCCCCTCACACCGACCCCCAATGTCCCCCCCCCCACACCAGACCCCAATTCCCCCACACACCGACCCCCAATTCCCCCCCACACTGATCCCCAATGCCCCCCCACACACCGACCCCCAATTCCTCCCCAGACTGACCCCCAATGCCCCCTCACACCGACCCCCAAGGCCCCCCCTGCACTGACCCCCCCACACCGACCCCCCAATTCCCCCCTCAAACACCGACCCCCAGTGCCCCCCCACTGGACCCTAATTCCCCCTCGCACCGACCCCCAATGCCCCCCCACACACTGACCCCCAGTTCCTGCCCCCCACACCAACCCCTAATGCCCCTCACATCGACCCCCAAATCCTCCCCACACTGACCCCTCAAATCCTCCCCAGACCAACCCCCAACTTCCCCCACACCGACCCCCAATTCCCCCTCACACCGACCCCCCAAGCCCCCCCCACCGATCCCCAATTCCTCCCCACACCGACCCCCAATGTCCCGCTCACACCGACCCCCAGTTCCTCCCCCACACCGCCCCCCAATTCCCCCCTCACACCGACCCCAAATCCCCACCCCCACACTGCCCCCCAAATCCCCCCCTCACGCCGACCCCAATTCCTCCCCCCACACCGACCCCCAATGCCCCTCACGCCGACCCCCAGTTCCCCTCACAACCTCCACCAAAACGGCGGCGCCTCCCCCTACTCCCTCCCGCCTTTTCCCGCCACACACTCCCGGCACGTGACGCCGGCGAGGGGGCGTGGCCGGCGGCGAGGGGGCGTGGCCGCGGCGCCGGCGGGCGGGAAGCGCCGGGGCGGGAAGCACCGGGTGAGGAGATCGCGTCCCCTCGGGTCCCTCGTGTCTCTTCATGTCCCATCGCGTCCCCTCGGGTCCCTCGGGGCCCCTCGTGTCCCCTCATCTCCTCAGCACCCCCGCTGGAGCCCGCCCGTCCCTCCCCTCCAGGAGAGACCCCGGGGCTGGGGCGGATCCGCCATCAATCCCCCCACAGACTTTTTCTCTCTTTCATCCCCCTTTTCCCTCTTTTCCCTCTTTCCCCCTTTATCCCTCTTTCCCCCCTTTTTCCCTTCCCCCCCTTTTTCCCTCTTTTCCCTCTTTCCGCCGTTTTTCCCTCTTTTCCCTCTTTCCCCCCTTTTCCCTCTTCCCACTTTTCCCCCCCTTTTTCCCTCTTTTCCCTCTTTCCCCCTTTATCCCTGTTTCCCCCCTTTTTCTCCCTTTCCCCCCTTTTTCCCTCTTCCCCCTCTTTTCCCCCTTTTTCTCCCTTTTTCCTTCTTCCCCCCCTTTTCCGCCTTTTCCCTCTTTCCCCCTTTATCCCTCTTTTCCCTCTTTCCGCCCTTTTCCCTCTTCCCCCCTTTTTCCCTCTTTTCCCTCTTTCCCCTTTATCCCTCTTTGCCCCCTTTTTCCCTCTTTTTCCTCTTCCCCCCCTCTTCCCCCTCTTTTCCCTCTTCCCCCTTTTTCCCTTTTCCCCCCTTTTCCCCCTTTTTCCTCTTTCCCCCCTTTTCTCCCCTTTTCCCTCTTCCCTCTTTTCCCTTCTTTCCCCCCTTTCCCTCTTTCCCCCTCTTTCCATCTTATCCCTCTTTTCCCCCTTTATCCCTGTTTCTTCCCTTTTCCCCCCCTTTCCCTCTTTCCTCGCTTTTTCCCTATTTTTCCCTCTTTCCCCCCTTTTTCCCTCTTTTCCCTCTTTCCTCGCTTTTTCCCTCTTTTTCCCTCTTTCCCCCCTTTTTCCCTCTTTCCCCCCTTTTTCCCCCTTTTCCCTCTTTCCTTGCTTTTTCCCCCTTTTCCTTCTTTCCCCCCTTTTCCCCTCTTTTCCCTTTTTCCCCCTTTTCCCTCTTTCCCCCCTTTTTCCCCCTTTCCCCCCTTTTCCCTCTTCCCCGTTTCCCTCTCCCGTTTTCCCGTCCCTCCTCCCATTCCCGTGCAGCCCAACCCCTTCCCCCCTTTTCCCCAGAGCAGTTTTCATACAGATCCCCCCTTTCCCCCCAGCCCCGAACCCCCGGGGGTTTCTCAGCATCAGCAGCCACTTCACTCCCCCCAATTTAACTCTTTGTGTCCCTTTTCCAGGCTCTTTGGGAGCCCGGGTGTCCTGGGGCCGCTCTGGTTTTTGCTCCGGGGTGTTTGGAGCCCGGTGACCATGGACCTGTTTCCCTTGGGCGACGAGCTGCGTGGCTTTGCCCAGAGCCCCGGGCTGCTCTGCGGGGAAGCGCTGGAGCCCGACCTGGAGCCCAGTCTGAGCCTGGAGCCCGACCTGAGCCTGGAGCCCGACCTGGAGCCCAACCTGAGCCTGGAGCCCAACCTGAGCCTGGAGCCCGACCTGAGCCTGGAGCCCAACCTGAGCCTTGAGCTCAGTATTTACTACTGATCAGTATTTAGTAATGATGGTCAGTATTTATTAATGATGATCAGTATTTATTAATGGTGATCAGTAATTATTAATAACGGCTAGTATTTATTAATGACGCTCAGTATTTATTAATGATGGTCAGTATTTATTAATGATGGTCAGTATTTATTAATGACGATCAGTATTAGTGGTGATCAGTAATTATTAATAACGGTATTTATTAATGACGATCAGTATTTATTAATGATGGTCAGTATTTATTAGGGACAATCAGCATTTATTAATGATGGTCAGTATTTATTAATGACGATCAGCATTATTAATAAGGATCAATATTTATTAATGGTGATCAGTATTTATTAATAACGACCAGTGTTTATTAGTGATGGTCAGTATTTATTAATGGTGATCAGTATTTATTAATGATGGTCAGTATTTATTAAGGACGATCAGTATTTATTAATGGTGATCAGTAATTATTAATAACAGTCAGTATTTATTAATGACGATCACTATTTATTAATGATGGTCAGTATTTATTAATGACGATCAGTATTATTAATGATGATCATTATTTATTAATGATGATCAGTATTTATTAATAACAATCAGTATTTATTAGTGACAGTCAGCATTTATTAAGGACAGTCAGTATTTATGAATGGTGGTCAGTATTTATTAAGGACATCAGTATTTATTAATGATAGTCAGTATTTATTAAGGACAATCAGTATTTATTAATGATGGTCAGTTTTTATTAATGGTGATCAGTATTTATTAATAAGGATCAGTATTAATGATGATCAGTATTTATTAATGATGGTCAGTATTTATTAATGACAATCGGCATTATTAATAAGGATCAATATTTATTAATGGTGATCATTTATTAATAACGATCAGTATTTATTAGTGATGGTCAGTATTTATTAATGGCGATCAGTATTTATTAATGATGGTCAGTATTTATTAATAGCGATCAGTATTTATTAATGACAATCAGTATTTATTAATGATGGTCAGTATTTATTAATAACGATTGGTATTTATTAATGATGATCAGTATTTATTAATGATGGTCAGTATTTATTAATGATGATCAGCAATATGAATAAGGATCAATATTTATTAATGGTGATCAGCATTTATTAATAATGATCAGTATGTATTAATAACGATCAGTATTAATGATAACCAGTATTTATTAATGATGGTCAGTATTTATTAATGGCGATCAGTATTTATTAATAACGATCAGTATTAATGATGATCAGTATTCATTAATGATGATCAGTATTTATTAATGACAATCAGCATTATTAATAAAGACCAATATTTATTAATGGTGATCAGCATTTATTAATAATGATCAGTATTTATTAATGATGGTCGGTATTTATTAACGGCGATCAGTATTTATTAAGGATGATCAGTATTTACTAATGACGGTCAGTATTTATTAACGGTGGCTGGTATTTATCAACAATCGGTATTGATTAACGGTCGCTATCTATTAATGATGAGCATTTATTAACGGCAGAGCAACCCCTGCCCGCCACCGTTGCTTCTCTCGTGCAGGGTGGGAACATCTACCGCCTGCCGACCGCGGCTGGGAGGAAAACGCCTGCGCCGGGCGGTGAGTGAACCCGTGGGAGCTTGAGGGCACGTTTGCCTTAAATCCTTGTTATTTAACCCTTTTGGCTTGAAACCTTTGAGACCGAACGCCGATTGATTCCACCGGGCAAGCTCCACCTGCCTGGAGCTTCAGTGCCGACTACGCCATCTGTTCTAAAAGCGCCGTGACTTTATCATGTTGATTTTTTTACCTATTTATCCTGATTTTTGTCACTTTAGCCGCTTGGCGGCTACTCCGGTTGAGGATGGCGGCGTCTCCATGTGCCGGAACCACGGGTGGTCGGTGGACGCCGAGAGGGGGCAGGTAACGGGCACCCATGGGTGCTGCTCATTGAGCGGGGATCTGAGCGAAGGCGGCGAGGGGGACGGCGGTGCCGTCGAAGCCCTTTGCGGGGGTCGTTACCAAATTGTGCGTAACTGGATGATTTGTGAAAGTCGCTGCCGATTGAGTGGAGACGACGGGGTGAGAAAACGAGAAACAGGGAATCGCTGCGGTGTAAAGATTCGCGTTGCGCGCTCCCGCCCGGTTTGGGTCGTGTTTAGCGTAGCGGGTTTTATTATCCTCGTTATATAATGGAGAAATAATTGGGAAGAGCAGTTTGCAAAGCGCTTTGATATCCTCCAGCGCCACCGACGCTCCCGGTTCCGTTTGTGCTCAGGTGCGCGACGCGGGCGATGCAAACACCGCGAAACCATCGTTGGGAGATGGAAACGGTGCCTCCGAACCCCCGACGCTGTCCGAAAACCCCCCTGGTGATCCCGGTGTTGGTTCCAGTGACAAGGAACGAGGTGGGTGAGGAGTACTTGGATGGTTGTGCGATGATTCGGCAACCGGCGGTGCCGGAGTCGCTTCCCAGAGCACCCGTGTGTGTGTCCCTGGCTGAACCAAGGGTGCTACGTGCCCCAGAACCCCCCAAATTACACCCAAATAACACCCAAATACACCCGGGAGTAACCCTAAGGACCCAGTAGTTGGGGGGTGTCAAGGGTTAAGATCGTGAAACTGTGGGGACCCCTAATGTCCCCAGGGGCCATTGTGACATCCTGGGGACCCTGCATTGTCCCCAGGGCCATTGTGACACCATGGGGACCCACTTTGTCCCCAGGGCCCATTGTGACGTCTCAGGATCCCCCATTGTCCCCAGGGCCCATTATGACATTCTGGGGACCCCAAATGTCCCCAGGGCCCATTGTGACATTCTGGGGACCCCCTTTGTCCCCAGGGCCCATTGTGACATCCCAGAACCCCAATTTGTCCTCAGGGCCCATTGTGACATCCTGGAGACCCCCTTTATCCCCAGAGCTCGTTGTCGCACCATGGGGACCCCCTTTGTCACTGGGGCCCATTGTGACATCCCAGGACCCCCCATTGTCCCCAGGGCCCATTGTGACACCGTGGGGACACCGCCTTTTCCCCAGGGCCCATTGTGACGTCTCAGGACCCCCTTTGTCCCCAGGGCCCACTGTGGCACCATGGGGACCCCCTTTGTCCTCTGGGCCCATTGTGACATTCCAGGACCCCACTTTGTCCCCAGGGCCCATTGTGACACCGTGGGGACCCCCCTTGTCCCCAGGGCCCATTGTGACAATTAAGGGACCCCCTTTGTCCCCAGGGCCCATTTTGACATCCCAGGACCCCACTTTGTCCCCAGTGCTCATTGTGAAATTCTGGGGACCCCCCTTGTCCTCAGGGCTCATTGTGACAGCCGAGGACCTTACTTTGTCCCCAGGGCCCATTGTGACATCCCAGGACCCCCCACTGTCTCCAGTGCCCATTGTGACATCATGGGGACCACCCTTTTTCCCCAGGGCTCATTGTGACGTCCCAGGACCCCTCGTTGTCCCCAGGCCCCATCGTGACATCCTGGGGACCCCCCTTGTCTCCAGGGCCCATAGTGGCACTGTGGGGACTCATCACTTGGGCCCATTGTGACATCCTGGAGACCCCCCTTTATCCCCAGGGCCCATTGTGACACCGTGGAGACCCCATTTGTCACTGGGGCCCATTGTGACATCCCAGGACACCCCATTGTCCCCAGGGCCCACTGAGACATCCCGGCGACCACCCTTTGTCCCCAGGCCCATTATGCACATTCAGGGGACACCCCTTTGTCCCCAAGGCCCATTGTGACATCCTGGGGAGACCCCATTGTCCCCAAGGCCCATTGTGGCACCATGGGGACCCCCTTTGTCCCCAGTGCCCATTGTGACATCTTAGGACCCCACTTTGTCCCCAGGGCCCATTGTGACATCCCAGGAGCCACCGTTGTCCCCAGTGTCCATTGTGGCATCCTGGGACCCCCGTTGTCCCCAGGGCCCATTGTGGCACCATGTGGACCCCCTTTTTCCCGAGGGCCCATTATAACGTCCCAGGACCCCCCATTGTCCCCAGGGACCATTGTGACACTGTGGGGACCCCCTTTGTCCCCAGGGCCCATTGTGACATCCTGGGGAATCCCTTTGTCTCCAGGGCCCATTGTGACGTCCCAGGACCCTGCTTTGTCCCTGGGGCCCATTGTGACATCCTGGGGAACCGCTTTGTCCCCAGGACCCATTGTGACGTCCCAGGACCCCCCCTTGTCCCCAGGGCTCATTGTGATGTCCCAGGATCCCCATTGTCCCCAGAGCCCATTGTGATGTCCTGGGAACCCCCTTTGACCCCAGGGTCCATTGTGACACCATGGGGACCCCCTCTTGTCCCCAGGGCCCATCGTGGCACCGTGGGGACCCCCTTGTCACTGGGGACCCATTGTGACACTATGGGGACCCCCCCTTGTCCCCAGGGCCCATTGTGACATCCTGGGACCCCCCTTTGTCCCCAGTGCTCATTGTGAAATCCTGGGGACCCACTTTGTCCCCAGGGCCCATTGTGGCACCATGGGGAGCGCCTTTGTCACTGGGGACCATTGTGACATTCCAGGATTTTACTTTGTCCCCGGGGCCCATTGTGACATCCTGGGGATCCCCCTTTGTCGCCAGGGCCCACTGTGACACCGTGGGCACCCTCTTTGTCCCATGGGCCCATTGTGACCTTCAAGGGACCCCCCATTGTCCCCAGGGCCCATTGTGACATCCTGGGTACCCCCTTTGTCCCCAAGAAGCATTGTGACATCCTAGTACCCCCCGCAGTCCCCAGGGCCCATTGTGACATCCTGGGGATCCCTTTGGCCCCAGGGCCCATTGTGACAGGGCGGGGATCCCCCTTGTCCCCAGGGCCCATTGTGAAACCGTGGGGACCCTCTTGTCCCCAGGGCCCATTGTGGCACCGTGGAGACCCCCCCTTTGTCTCCAGTGCCCATTGTGACATCCTGGGGACCCCCTTTGTCCCCAGTGCTCATTGTGACAGGGTGGGACCCCCCTTGTACCCAGGGCCCATTGTGACATCCTGGGGACCCCCTTTGTCCCCAGGGCCTATTGTGACATCCTGGGGAGTCCCCTTTATCCCCAGGGCCCATTCTGGCACCATGTGGACCCCCTTTGTCCCTAGGGTTCATTGTGACATCCCAGGACCCCCATTGTCCCCAGGGCCCATTGTGAACAACCTGGGGACCCCCCTTTTTCCCCGGGCCCATTGTGGCGTCCCAGGATGCTTCGTTGTCCCCTGGGCCCATTGTGACATCCCGGGGACCCCTTTTGTCCCCAGGGTCCATTGTGACATCCTGGGGCCTCCCTTTGTCCCCAGGGCCCATTGTGACATCGCAGGAGCCCCCATTGTCCCAAGGGCACATTGTTACATCCTGGGGACCCCCTTGTCCCCAGGGCCCATCGTGGCACCGTGGGGACCCCCCCTTTGTCTCCAGTGCCCATTGTGACATCCTTGGGACCCCCCTTGTCCCCAGGACCCGTTGTGACATCTTGGGGACCCCTATGTCACCAGAGCCCATTGTGATATCCTGGGGAGCCCCCTTTGTCCCCAGGGCCCATTGTGCACATCCTGTGGACCCCTCTTTGTCCCCAGGGCCCATTGTGATATCCTGGGGAGCCCTCTTTTTCCCCAGGGCCTATTGTGACATCCCAGGACCCCCCATTGTCCCCAGGGCCCATTGTGACACCGTGGAGACCCTCCTTGTCCTCAGGGCCCATTATGACATTCAGGGGACTCCTCTTTGTCCCCAGGGCCTATTGTGACATCCTGGGGACCCCCCTTTTCTCCAGGGCCCATTGTGACGTCCCAGGACCCCCTGTTGTTCCCCCGGCCCATTGTGAAATCCTGGAGACACCCTCTTTTTCCCCAAGGCCCATTGTGACATCCCACGACCCCCCATTGTCCCCAGGCCCCATTATGCACATCCTGCGGTCCCCCTTTATCCCCCGTCCCCATTCTGACACTGTGGGGACCCCCGTTGTCCCCAGGACCCATTGTGACATCCTGGGGAGCCCCTTTGTCCCCAGGGCCTATTGTGACATCCCAAAATCCCCCATTGTCCCCAGGGCTCATTGTGACACCGTGGGGACCCCCCCTTTTTCTCCAGTGCCCATTGTGACATCCTGGGGACCCCCCTTTGTCTCCAGGGCCCATTGTGACGTTCAGGGGAACCCCCTTTGTCCCCAGGGCCCATTGTGACATCCTGGGGACTCACTTTGTCCCCAGGGCCCATTGTGACATCCCAGGACCCCCCATTGTACCCAGGGCCCATTGTGACATCCTGGGAACCCCCTTGTCCCCAGGGCCCATCGTGGCACCGTGGGGACCCTCCCCTTTTGCTCCAGTGCCAATTGTGACATCCTTGGGACCCCTCTTGTCCTCAGAGCCCATTGTGACATCCTGGGGAGACCCCTTTGTCCCCAGGGCCCATTGTGACATCCCAGGACCCCCCATTTTCCCCAGGGCGCATTGTGACATCCTGGGGACCCCCTTTGTCCCCAGGGGCCATTGTGACATACCAGGACCCACCCTTGTCCCCAGAGTCCATTGTGACATCCTGGGCAGCCCCCTTTGTCCCCAGGCCCATTGTGACATCCTGGGGACCCTGTTGTCTCAAGGGCCCATTGTGACACCGTGGGGACCCCCTTTGTCACTGGGGCCCATTGTGGCATACCAGGACTCCACTTTGTCCCCAGGGCCCATTGTGACATCCTGGGGACCCCTTTGTCCCCAGGCACCATTGTGACAGGGCGGGACACCCCTTGTCTCCAAGGCCCATTGTGACATCATGGGGATCCCATTTGTGCCCAGGGCCCATTGTTACATCCTGGGGACCCCCTTTGTCCCTAGGGTTCATTGTGACATCCCAGGACCCCCATTGTCCCCAGGGCCCATTGTGAACAACCTGGGGACCCCCATTTTTCCCCGGGCCCATTGTGGCGTCCCAGGATGCTTCGTTGTCCCCTGGGCCCATTGTGACATCCCGGGGACCCCTTTTGTCCCCAGGGTCCATTGTGACATCCTGGGGCCTCCCTTTGTCCCCAGGGCCCATTGTGACATCGCAGGAGCCCCCATTGTCCCAAGGGCACATTGTTACATCCTGGGGACCCCCTTGTCCCCAGGGCCCATCGTGGCACCGTGGGGACCCCCCCTTTGTCTCCAGTGCCCATTGTGACATCCTTGGGACCCCCCTTGTCCCCAGGACCCATTGTGCACATCCTGTGGACCCCTCTTTGTCCCCAGGGCCCATTGTGATATCCTGGGGAGCCCTCTTTTTCCCCAGGGCCTATTGTGACATCCTGGGGACCCCCTTTGTCCCCCGGGCCCATTGTGACATCCTGAAGACCCCCTTTGTCCCCAGGGCCTATTGTGACATCCCAGGACCCCCCCTTTTCTCCAGGGCCCATTGTGACGTCCCAGGACCCCCTATTGTCCCCAGAGCCCATTGTGACATCCCAGGACCCCCATTGTCCCCAGGCCCCATTATACACATCCTGGGGTCCCCCTTTATCCCCAGGGCCATTGTGACACCATGGGGACCCCCTTTGTCCCCAGGGCCCATTGTGACGTCCCAGGATGCCCCATTGTCCCCTGGGCCCATTGTGAAATCATGGGGACCCCCTTTGTCCCCAGGGCCTATTGTGACATCCCAGGACCCCCCATTGTCCCCAGGGCCCATTGTGACACCGTGGAGACCCTCCTTGTCCTCAGGGCCCATTATGACATTCAGGGGACTCCTCTTTGTCCCCAGGGACTATTGTGACATCCTGGGGACCCCCCTTGTCTCCAGGGCCCATAGTGGCACTGTGGGGACTCATCACTTGGGCCCATTGTGACATCCTGGAGACCCCCCTTTATCCCCAGGGCCCATTGTGACACCGTGGAGACCCCATTTGTCACTGGGGCCCATTGTGACATCCCAGGACACCCCATTGTCCCCAGGGCCCACTGAGACATCCCGGCGACCACCCTTTGTCCCCAGGGCCCATTATGCACATTCAGGGGACACCCCTTTGTCCCCAAGGCCCATTGTGACATCCTGGGGAGACCCCATTGTCCCCAAGGCCCATTGTGGCACCATGGGGACCCCCTTTGTCCCCAGTGCCCATTGTGACATCTTAGGACCCCACTTTGTCCCCAGGGCCCATTGTGACATCCTGGGGACCACCTGTGTCCCCAGGGCCCATTGTGACATCCCAGGAGCCACCGTTGTCCCCAGGGCCCATTGTGACATCCTGGGGACCCCCTTGTCCCCAGTGTCCATTGTGGCATCCTGGGACCCCCGTTGTCCCCAGGGCCCATTCTGGCACCATGTGGACCCCCTTTTACCCGAGGGCCCATTATAACGTCCCAGGACCCCCCATTGTCCCCTGGGCCCATTGTGACATCCTGGGGTCCCCCTTTTGTCCCCTGGGCCCATTGTGACACCATGGGTACCCCCTTTGTCCCATGGGCCCATTGTGACATCCTGAAGACCCCCTTTGTCCCCAGGGCCTATTGTGACATCCCAGGACCCCCCCTTTTCTCCAGGGCCCATTGTGACGTCCCAGGACCCCCTATTGTCCCCAGAGCCCATTGTGACATCCCAGGACCCCCCATTGTCCCCAGGCCCCATTATACACATCCTGGGGTCCCCCTTTATCCCCAGGGCCATTGTGACACCATGGGGACCCCCTTTGTCCCCAGGGCCCATTGTGACGTCCCAGGATGCCCCATTGTCCCCTGGGCCCATTGTGAAATCATGGGGACCCCCTTTGTCCCCAGGGCCTATTGTGACATCCCAGGACCCCCCATTGTCCCCAGGGCCCATTGTGACACCGTGGAGACCCTCCTTGTCCTCAGGGCCCATTATGACATTCAGGGGACTCCTCTTTGTCCCCAGGGACTATTGTGACATCCTGGGGACCCCCCTTTACTCCAGGGCCCATTGTGACGTCCCAGGACCCCCTATTGTTCCCAGGGCCCATTGTGACATTCTGGGGACCCCAAATGTCCCCAGGGCCCGTTGTGACATCCTGGGGACCCCCTTTGTCCCCAGGGCCTATTGTGACATCCTGGGGAGTACCCTTTATCCCCAGGGACCATTATGACACTGTGGGGATCTCCTTTGTACCCAGGGACCATTGTGACACTGTGGGGACCCCCTTTGTCCCCAGGGCCCATTGTGACATCCTGGGGACCCCCCTTGTCCCCAGGGCCCATTGTGAAATCCGGGGAACCCCCTGGTCTCCAGGGCCCATAGTGGTACCGTGGGGACTCGTCCTGTCACTTGGGTCCATTGTGACACCATGGGGACCCCGCCTTTGTCTCCAGTACCCATTGTGACATCCTGGGGACCCCTTTGTCCCCGGGGCCCATTGTGACATCCTGGGGACCCCCCTTTGTCCCCAGGGCCCATTGTGACATCCCAGAACCCCAATTTGTCCTCAGGGCCCATTGTGACATCCTGGGGACCCCCTTGTCCCCAGGGCCCATCGTGGCACCGAGGGGACCCCCCCCCCCCCCTAGTCCCCAGGGCCCATTGTGGCACCATGGACACCCCCTTTGTCCCCAGGGCCCATTGTGACATCCCAGGACCCCACCTTCTCCCCAGGGTCCCTTCTGACAGGGTGGGGACCCCCCTTTCTCCCCAGGGCTCATTGTGACGTCCCAGGACCCCTCGTTGTCCCCAGTGCCCATTGTGACATCCTGGGGACCCACCTTGTCCCCAGGGCCCATTGTGAAATCCGGGGAACCCCCTGGTCTCCAGGGCCCATGGTGGTACCGTGGGGACTCGTCCTGTCACTTGGGTCCATTGTGACACCATGGGGACCCCGCCTTTGTCCCCAGTACCCATTGTGACATCCTGGGGACCCCTTTGTCCCCGGGGCCCATTGTGACATCCTGGGGACCCCCCTTTGTCCCCAAGGCCCATTGTGACACCGTGGGGACCCCACTTCTTTCCAGGACCCATTGTGGCATTCTGGGGACTTCCTTTGTCCCCAGGGCCCATTGTGACATCCTGGAGACCCCCTTTATCCCCAGAGCTCGTTGTCGCACCATGGGGACCCCCTTTGTCACTGGGGCCCATTGTGACATCCCAGGACCCCCCATTGTCCCCAGGGCCCATTGTGACACCGTGGGGACCCCGCCTTTTCCCCAGGGCCCATTGTGACGTCTCAGGACCCCCTTTGTCCCCAGGGCCCACTGTGGCACCATGGGGACCCCCTTTGTCCTCTGGGCCCATTGTGACATTCCAGGACCCCACTTTGTCCCCAGGGCCCATTGTGACAATTAAGGTACCCCCTTTGTCCCCAGGGCCCATTTTGACATCCCAGGACCCCACTTTGTCCCCAGTGCTCATTGTGAAATTCTGGGGACCCCCCTTGTCCTCAGGGCTCATTGTGACAGCCGAGGACCTTACTTTGTCCCCAGGGCCCATTGTGACATCCCAGGACCCCCCACTGTCTCCAGTGCCCATTGTGACATCATGGGGACCACCCTTTTTCCCCAGGGCTCATTGTGACATCCCAGGACCCCTCGTTGTCCCCAGGCCCCATCGTGACATCCTGGGGACCCCCCTTGTCTCCAGGGCCCATAGTGGCACTGTGGGGACTCATCACTTGGGCCCATTGTGACATCCTGGAGACCCCCCTTTATCCCCAGGGCCCATTGTGACACCGTGGAGACCCCATTTGTCACTGGGGCCCATTGTGACATCCCAGGACACCCCATTGTCCCCAGGGCCCACTGAGACATCCCGGCGACCACCCTTTGTCCCCAGGGCCCATTATGCACATTCAGGGGACACCCCTTTGTCCCCAAGGCCCATTGTGACATCCTGGGGAGACCCCATTGTCCCCAAGGCCCATTGTGGCACCATGGGGACCCCCTTTGTCCCCAGTGCCCATTGTGACATCTTAGGACCCCACTTTGTCCCCAGGGCCCATTGTGACATCCTGGGGACCACCTGTGTCCCCAGGGCCCATTGTGACATCAGGAGCCACCGTTGTCCCCAGGGCCCATTGTGACATCCCAGGACCCCCCATTTTCCCCAGGGCGCATTGTGACATCCTGGGGACCCCCTTTGTCCCCAGGGGCCATTGTGACATACCAGGACCCACCCTTGTCCCCAGAGTCCATTGTGACATCCTGGGCAGCCCCCTTTGTCCCCAGGCCCATTGTGACATCCTGGGGACCCTGTTGTCTCAAGGGCCCATTGTGACACCGTGGGGACCCCCTTTGTCACTGGGGCCCATTGTGGCATACCAGGACTCCACTTTGTCCCCAGGGCCCATTGTGACATCCTGGGGACCCCTTTGTCCCCAGGCACCATTGTGACAGGGCGGGACACCCCTTGTCTCCAAGGCCCATTGTGACATCATGGGGATCCCATTTGTGCCCAGGGCCCATTGTTACATCCTGGGGACCCCCTTTGTCCCTAGGGTTCATTGTGACATCCCAGGACCCCCATTGTCCCCAGGGCCCATTGTGAACAACCTGGGGACCCCCCTTTTTCCCCGGGCCCATTGTGGCGTCCCAGGATGCTTCGTTGTCCCCTGGGCCCATTGTGACATCCCGGGGACCCCTTTTGTCCCCAGGGTCCATTGTGACATCCTGGGGCCTCCCTTTGTCCCCAGGGCCCATTGTGACATCGCAGGAGCCCCCATTGTCCCAAGGGCACATTGTTACATCCTGGGGACCCCCTTGTCCCCAGGGCCCATCGTGGCACCGTGGGGACCCCCCCTTTGTCTCCAGTGCCCATTGTGACATCCTTGGGACCCCCCTTGTCCCCAGGACCCATTGTGCACATCCTGTGGACCCCTCTTTGTCCCCAGGGCCCATTGTGATATCCTGGGGAGCCCTCTTTTTCCCCAGGGCCTATTGTGACATCCTGGGGACCCCCTTTGTCCCCCGGGCCCATTGTGACATCCTGAAGACCCCCTTTGTCCCCAGGGCCTATTGTGACATCCCAGGACCCCCCCTTTTCTCCAGGGCCCATTGTGACGTCCCAGGACCCCCTATTGTCCCCAGAGCCCATTGTGACATCCCAGGACCCCCATTGTCCCCAGGCCCCATTATACACATCCTGGGGTCCCCCTTTATCCCCAGGGTCATTGTGACACCATGGGGACCCCCTTTGTCCCCAGGGCCCATTGTGACGTCCCAGGATGCCCCATTGTCCCCTGGGCCCATTGTGAAATCATGGGGACCCCCTTTGTCCCCAGGGCCTATTGTGACATCCCAGGACCCCCCATTGTCCCCAGGGCCCATTGTGACACCGTGGAGACCCTCCTTGTCCTCAGGGCCCATTATGACATTCAGGGGACTCCTCTTTGTCCCCAGGGACTATTGTGACATCCTGGGGACCCCCCTTTACTCCAGGGCCCATTGTGACACCGTGGAGACCCCATTTGTCACTGGGGCCCATTGTGACATCCCAGGACACCCCATTGTCCCCAGGGCCCACTGAGACATCCCGGCGACCACCCTTTGTCCCCAGGGCCCATTATGCACATTCAGGGGACACCCCTTTGTCCCCAAGGCCCATTGTGACATCCTGGGGAGACCCCATTGTCCCCAAGGCCCATTGTGGCACCATGGGGACCCCCTTTGTCCCCAGTGCCCATTGTGACATCTTAGGACCCCACTTTGTCCCCAGGGCCCATTGTGACATCCTGGGGACCACCTGTGTCCCCAGGGCCCATTGTGACATCCCAGGAGCCACCGTTGTCCCCAGGGCCCATTGTGACATCCTGGGGACCCCCTTGTCCCCAGTGTCCATTTTGGCATCCTGGGACCCCCGTTGTCCCCAGGGCCCATTCTGGCACCATGTGGACCCCCTTTTACCCGAGGGCCCATTATAACGTCCCAGGACCCCCCATTGTCCCCTGGGCCCATTGTGACATCATGGGGTACCCCTTTTGTCCCCTGGGCGCATTGTGACACCATGGGTACCCCCTTTGTCCCATGGGCCCATTGTGACATCCTGAAGACCCCCTTTGTCCCCAGGGCCTATTGTGACATCCCAGGACCCCCCCTTTTCTCCAGGGCCCATTGTGACGTCCCAGGACCCCCTATTGTCCCCAGAGCCCATTGTGACATCCCAGGAGCCCCCATTGTCCCCAGGCCCCATTATACACATCCTGGGGTCCCCCTTTATCCCCAGGGCCATTGTGACACCATGGGGACCCCCTTTGTCTCCAGGGCCCATTGTGACGTCCCAGGATGCCCCATTGTCCCCTGGGCCCATTGTGAAATCATGGGGACCCCCTTTGTCCCCAGGGCCTATTGTGACATCCCAGGACCCCCCATTGTCCCCAGGGCCCATTGTGACACCGTGGAGACCCTCCTTGTCCTCAGGGCCCATTATGACATTCAGGGGACTCCTCTTTGTCCCCAGGGACTATTGTGACATCCTGGGGACCCCCCTTTACTCCAGGGCCCATTGTGACGTCCCAGGACCCCCTATTGTTCCCAGGGCCCATTGTGACATTCTGGGGACCCCAAATGTCCCCAGGGCCCGTTGTGACATCCTGGGGACCCCCTTTGTCCCCAGGGCCTATTGTGACATCCTGGGGAGTACCCTTTATCCCCAGGGACCATTATGACACTGTGGGGATCTCCTTTATCCCCAGGGACCATTGTGACACTGTGGGGATCTCCTTTGTCCCCAGGGCCCATTGTGACATCCTGGGGACCCCCCTTGTCCCCAGGGCCCATTGTGAAATCCGGGGAACCCCCTGGTCTCCAGGGCCCATAGTGGTACCGTGGGGACTCGTCCTGTCACTTGGGTCCATTGTGACACCATGGGGACCCCGCCTTTGTCCCCAGTACCCATTGTGACATCCTGGGGACCCCTTTGTCCCCGGGGCCCATTGTGACATCCTGGGGACCCCCCTTTGTCCCCAGGGCCCATTGTGACATCCCAGAACCCCAATTTGTCCTCAGGGCCCATTGTGACATCCTGGGGACCCCCTTGTCCCCAGGGCCCATCGTGGCACCGAGGGGACCCCCCCCCCCCCCTAGTCCCCAGGGCCCATTGTGGCACCATGGACACCCCCTTTGTCCCCAGGGCCCATTGTGACATCCCAGGACCCCACCTTCTCCCCAGGGTCCCTTCTGACAGGGTGGGGACCCCCCTTTCTCCCCAGGGCTCATTGTGACGTCCCAGGACCCCTCGTTGTCCCCAGTGCCCATTGTGACATCCTGGGGACCCACCTTGTCCCCAGGGCCCATTGTGAAATCCGGGGAACCCCCTGGTCTCCAGGGCCCATGGTGGTACCGTGGGGACTCGTCCTGTCACTTGGGTCCATTGTGACACCATGGGGACCCCGCCTTTGTCCCCAGTACCCATTGTGACATCCTGGGGACCCCTTTGTCCCCGGGGCCCATTGTGACATCCTGGGGACCCCCCTTTGTCCCCAAGGCCCATTGTGACACCGTGGGGACCCCACTTCTTTCCAGGACCCATTGTGGCATTCTGGGGACTTCCTTTGTCCCCAGGGCCCATTGTGACATCCTGGAGACCCCCTTTATCCCCAGAGCTCGTTGTCGCACCATGGGGACCCCCTTTGTCACTGGGGCCCATTGTGACATCCCAGGACCCCCCATTGTCCCCAGGGCCCATTGTGACACCGTGGGGACCCCGCCTTTTCCCCAGGGCCCATTGTGACGTCTCAGGACCCCCTTTGTCCCCAGGGCCCACTGTGGCACCATGGGGACCCCCTTTGTCCTCTGGGCCCATTGTGACATTCCAGGACCCCACTTTGTCCCCAGGGCCCATTGTGACAATTAAGGTACCCCCTTTGTCCCCAGGGCCCATTTTGACATCCCAGGACCCCACTTTGTCCCCAGTGCTCATTGTGAAATTCTGGGGACCCCCCTTGTCCTCAGGGCTCATTGTGACAGCCGAGGACCTTACTTTGTCCCCAGGGCCCATTGTGACATCCCAGGACCCCCCACTGTCTCCAGTGCCCATTGTGACATCATGGGGACCACCCTTTTTCCCCAGGGCTCATTGTGACGTCCCAGGACCCCTCGTTGTCCCCAGGCCCCATCGTGACATCCTGGGGACCCCCCTTGTCTCCAGGGCCCATAGTGGCACTGTGGGGACTCATCACTTGGGCCCATTGTGACATCCTGGAGACCCCCCTTTATCCCCAGGGCCCATTGTGACACCGTGGAGACCCCATTTGTCACTGGGGCCCATTGTGACATCCCAGGACACCCCATTGTCCCCAGGGCCCACTGAGACATCCCGGCGACCACCCTTTGTCCCCAGGGCCCATTATGCACATTCAGGGGACACCCCTTTGTCCCCAAGGCCCATTGTGACATCCTGGGGAGACCCCATTGTCCCCAAGGCCCATTGTGGCACCATGGGGACCCCCTTTGTCCCCAGTGCCCATTGTGACATCTTAGGACCCCACTTTGTCCCCAGGGCCCATTGTGACATCCTGGGGACCACCTGTGTCCCCAGGGCCCATTGTGACATCCTGGGGACCCCCTTGTCCCCAGGGCCCATTGTGGCACCATGTGGACCCCTTTTTTCCCGAGGGCCCATTATAACGTCCCAGGACCCCCCATTGTCCCCTGGGCCCATTGTGACATCCTGGGGTCCCCCTTTTGTCCCCTGGGCCCATTGTGACACTGTGGGGATCTCCTTTGTCCCCAGGGACCATTGTGACACTGTGGGGACCCCCTTTGTCCCCAGGGCCCATTGTGACATCCTGGGGAATCCCTTTGTCTCCAGGGCCCATTGTGACGTCCCAGGACCCTGCTTTGTCCCCGGGGCCCATTGTGACATCCTGGGGAACCGCTTTGTCCCCAGGGTCCATTGAACATCCCAGGACCCCCCCTTGTCCCCAGGGCTCATTGTGATTTCCCAGGATCCCCATTGTCCCCAGAGCCCATTGTGATGTCCTGGGAACCCCCTTTGACCCCAGGGTCCATTGTGACACCATGGGGACCCCCTCTTGTCCCCAGGGACCATCGTGGCACCGTGGGGACCCCCTTGTCACTGGGGTCCCATTGTGACACTATGGGGACCCCCCTTTGTTCCCAGGGCCCATTGTAACATCCTGGGGACCCCCTTGCCTCCAGGGCCCCTTGTGACATCAAAGGATCACCCTTTGTCCCCAGGACCCATTGTGACATCCCAGGACCCCACTTACTCCCCAGGGCCCATTGTGGCACCATGAGGACCCCCTTTGTCACTGGTGCCCATTGTGACATCCCAGGACCCCCCATTGTCTGCAGAGCCCATTGTGACACTATAGGGACCCCCCTTGTCACTGAGGACCCATTGTGACACCATGGGCACCTCCCCTTGTCGTCAGAGCCCATCGTGACATCCCAAAACCCCCAATTGTCTCCAGGGCCCATTGTGACATCCTGGGGACCTCCCTTTCTCCCCAGGGCCCATTGTGACGTTCCAGGAACCCCCATTGTCCTCAGGGCCCATTGTGACATTCAGGGGACCCCCTTTGTCTTCAGGGCCCATTGTGACACCATGGAGACCCCATTTGTCACTCGGGCCCATTGTGACATCCTAGGACCCCCCATTGTCCCCAAGGCCCATTGCGACATCCTGGGGACCCCCCTTTGTCCTCAGGGCCCATTGTGACATTCAGGGCACCCCTCTTTGTCCCCAGGGCCCATTCTGATACCATGGGGACCACTTTGTCCCCAGGGCCCACTGTGACATCCTGGGGACGCCCTTTGTCCCCAGGGCCCATTTTGACACCATGTGCACCCCCCTTTGTGCCCAGGGCCGATTGTGACATCCTGGGGACCCTCTTTGTCCCCAGGGCCCATTGTGACATCCTGGGGACACCCCATTGTCTCCAGGGCCCATTGTGAACATCCTGGGGACCCCCTTGTCCCCAGGGCCCATCGTGGCACCGTGGGGACCCCCCGTTGTCCCCAGGGCCTATAGTGACACCGTGGGTACCCCCTTTATCCCATGAGCCCATTGTGACATCCTGGGGACCCCCCTTGTCCCCAGGGCTTATTGTGACATCCTGGGGACCGCCTTTGTCCCCAGGGCCCATTGTGACATCCCAGGACCCCAAGTTGTCCCCAGGGCCCATTGTGACATCCCAGGACCCCAAGTTGTCCCCAGGGACCATTGTGACACCGTGGGGACCCCCTTTGTCCTCAGGGCCCGTTGTGAACATCCTGGGGACCCCCTTGTCCACACGACCCATCGTGGCACCGTGGGGACCCCCCGTTGTCCCCAGGGCCTATAGTGACACCGTGGGTACCCCCTTTATCCCATGAGCCCATTGTGACATCCTGGGGACCCCCTTGTCCCCAGGGCCCATTGTGACACCATGGGGATCGCCTTTGTCCCTGTGGCCCATTGTGACATCCCAGGACCCCGCGTTGTCCCCAGGGCCCATTCTGACATCCTGGGGACCCCCCTTGTCTCCAGGGCTTATTGTGACATCCTGGGGACCCCTTTGTCCCAGGGGCACATTGTGGCACCATGGGGACCCCCTTTATCCCCAGGGCCACTTGTGACATCCTGGGGACCCCCCTTGTCCCCAGTGCCCATTATGACATTCTGGGGACCCCCTTTGTCCCAGGGGCACATTGTGGCACCACGGGGACCCCCTTTGTCACCGGGGCCCATTGTGACATCCCAGGACCCCAAGTTGTCCCCAGGGCCCATTGTGACACCATGGGTACCCCCTTTGTCCCATGGGCCCATTGTGACATCCTGGGGACCCCCTTGTCGCCAGGGCCCATCATGGCACCGTGGGGACCCCCCTTTGTCCCCAGTGCCCATTGTGACATCCTGGGGACCCCCCTTGTCCCCATGGCTTATTGTGACACCCTGGGACCGCCTTTGTCCCCAGGGCCCATTGTGATGTCCCAGGACCCCCCATTGTCCCCAGGGACCATTGTGACATCCTGGGGACCCCCTTTGTCCCAAGACCCCATTGTGACATCCTGGGGACCCCGCCTTGTCCCCAAAGCCCATTGTGACATCCTGGGGACCCTCTTTGTCCCCAGGGCCCATTGTGGCACCATGGGGACACCCTTTGTCACTGGGGCCAGTTGTGACATCCCAGGACCCCACTTTGTCCCCAGGGCTTATTGTGATACCATGGGGACCCCCCTTGTCCCCAGGGCCCATTGTGACATTCAGGGGGACTCCTCTTTGTCCCCAGGGCCTATTGTGTCATCCTGGGGATCTCCCCTTGTCTCTAGGGCCCATTGTGAGACTGTGGAAGACCCCCTTTGTCCCCAAGTCCCATTGTGACGTCCCAGGACGCCTCGTTGTCCCCAGGACCCATTGTGACTCCATGGGAACCCCCCCTTGTCCCCAGGGCCCATTGTGATATCCTGGGACCCCCCTTTGTCCCCAGTGCTCATTGTGAAATCCTGGGGACCCACTTTGTCCCCAGGGCCCATTGTGGCACCATGGGGAGCGCCTTTGTCACTGGGGACCATTGTGACATTCCAGGATTTTACTTTGTCCCCGGGGCCCATTGTGACATCCTGGGGATCCCCCTTTGTCGCCAGGGCCCACTGTGACACCGTGGGCACCCTCTTTGTCCCATGGGCCCATTGTGACCTTCAAGGGACCCCCCATTGTCCCCAGGGCCCTTGTGACATCCTGGGTACCCCCTTTGTCCCCAAGACCCATTGTGACATCCTAGTACCCCCCGCAGTCCCCAGGGCCCATTGTGAAACCGTGGGGACCCTCTTGTCCCCAGGGCCCATTGTGGCACCGTGGAGACCCCCCCTTTGTCTCCAGTGCCCATTGTGACATCCTGGGGACCCCCTTTGTCCCCAGTGCTCATTGTGACAGGGTGGGACCCCCCTTGTACCCAGGGCCCGTTGTGACATCCTGGGGACCCCCTTTATCCCCAGGGCCCATTGTGACATCCTGGGGACCCCCTTTGTCCCTAGGGTTCATTGTGACATCCCAGGACCCCCATTGTCCCCAGGGCCCATTGTGAACAACCTGGGGACCCCCCTTTTTCCCCGGGCCCATTGTGGCGTCCCAGGATGCTTCGTTGTCCCCTGGGCCCATTGTGACATCCCGGGGACCCCTTTTGTCCCCAGGGTCCATTGTGACATCCTGGGGCCTCCCTTTGTCCCCAGGGCCCATTGTGACATCGCAGGAGCCCCCATTGTCCCAAGGGCACATTGTTACATCCTGGGGACCCCCTTGTCCCCAGGGCCCATCGTGGCACCGTGGGGACCCCCCCTTTGTCTCCAGTGCCCATTGTGACATCCTTGGGACCCCCCTTGTCCCCAGGACCCGTTGTGACATCTTGGGGACCCCTATGTCACCAGAGCCCATTGTGATATCCTGGGGAGCCCCCTTTGTCCCCAGGGCCCATTGTGCACATCCTGTGGACCCCTCTTTGTCCCCAGGGCCCATTGTGATATCCTGGGGAGCCCTCTTTTTCCCCAGGGCCTACTGTGACATCCTGGGGACCCCCTTTGTCCCCCGGGCCCATTGTGACATCCTGAAGACCCCCTTTGTCCCCAGGGCCTATTGTGACATGCCAGGACCCCCCCTTTTCTCCAGGGCCCATTGTGACGTCCCAGGACCCCCTATTGTCCCCAGAGCCCATTGTGACATCCCAGGACCCCCCATTGTCCCCAGGCCCCATTATACACATCCTGGGGTCCCCCTTTATCCCCAGGGCCATTGTGACACCATGGGGACCCCCTTTGTCCCCAGGGCCCATTGTGACACCATGGGGACCCCCTTTATCCCCAGGGCCATTGTGACACCATGGGGACCCCCTTTGTCCCCAGGGCCCATTGTGACACCATGGGGTCCCCCTTTATCCCCAGGGCCATTGTGACACCATGGGGACCCCCTTTATCCCCAGGGCCATTGTGATACCATGGGGACCCCCTTTGTCCCCAGGACCCATTGTGACGTCCCAGGATGCCCCATTGTCCCCTGGGCCCATTGTGAAATCATGGGGACCCCCTTTGTCCCCAGGGCCTATTGTGACATCCCAGGACCCCCCATTGTCCCCAGGGCCCATTGTGACACCGTGGAGACCCTCCTTGTCCTCAGGGCCCATTATGACATTCAGGGGACTCCTCTTTGTCCCCAGGGCCTATTGTGACATCCTGGGGACCCCCCTTTACTCCAGGGCCCATTGTGACGTCCCAGGACCCCCTATTGTTCCCAGGGCCCATTGTGACATTCTGGGGACCCCAAATGTCCCCAGGGCCCATTGTGACATTCTGGGGACCCCTCTTTGTCCCCAGGGCCCATTGTGGCACCATGGGGACCCCCTTTGTCCCCAGGGCCCATTGTGACATCCCAGAACCCCAATTTGTCCTCAGGGCCCATTGTGACATCCTGGGGACCCCCTTGTCCCCAGGGCCCATCGTGGCACCGAGGGGACCCCCCCCACCTAGTCCCCAGGGCCCATTGTGGCACCATGGACACCGCCTTTGTCCCCAGGGCCCATTGTGACATCCCAGGACCCCACCTTCTCCCCAGGGTCCCTTCTGACAGGGTGGGGACCCCCCTTTCTCCCCAGGGCTCATTGTGACGTCCCAGGACCCCTCGTTGTCCCCAGTGCCCATTGTGACATCCTGGGGACCCCACTTCTTTCCAGGACCCATTGTGGCATTCTGGGGACTTCCTTTGTCCCCAGGGCCCATTGTGACATCCTGGAGACCCCCTTTATCCCCAGAGCTCGTTGTCGCACCATGGGGACCCCCTTTGTCACTGGGGCCCATTGTGACATCCCAGGACCCCCCATTGTCCCCAGGGCCCACTGAGACATCCCGGCGACCACCCTTTGTCCCCAGGGCCCATTATGCACATTCAGGGGACACCCCTTTGTCCCCAAGGCCCATTGTGACATCCTGGGGAGACCCCATTGTCCCCAAGGCCCATTGTGGCACCATGGGGACCCCCTTTGTCCCCAGTGCCCATTGTGACATCCTGGGGACCACCTGTGTCCCCAGGGCCCATTGTGACATCCTGGGGACCCCCTTGTCCCCAGTGTCCATTGTGGCATCCTGGGACCCCCGTTGTCCCCAGGGCCCATTGTGGCACCATGTGGACCCCCTTTTTCCCGAGGGCCCATTATAACGTCCCAGGACCCCCCATTGTCCCCTGGGCCCATAGTGACATCCTGGGGTCCCCCTTTTGTCCCCTGGGCCCATTGTGACACTGTGGGGATCTCCTTTGTCCCCAGGGACCATTGTGACACTGTGGGGACCCCCTTTGTCCCCAGGGCCCATTGTGACATCCTGGGGAATCCCTTTGTCTCCAGGGCCCATTGTGACGTCCCAGGACCCTGCTTTGTCCCCGGGGCCCATTGTGACATCCTGGGGAACCGCTTTGTCCCCAGGGTCCATTGTGACACCATGGGGACCCCCTCTTGTCCCCAGGGCCCATCGTGGCACCGTGGGGACCCCCTTGTCACTGGGGACCCATTGTGACACTATGGGGACCCCCCTTTGTGCCCAGGGCCCATTGTAACATCCTGGGGACCCCCTTGCCTCCAGGGCCCCTTGTGACATCAAAGGATCACCCTTTGTCCCCAGGACCCATTGTGACATCCCAGGACCCCACTTACTCCCCAGGGCCCATTGTGGCACCATGAGGACCCCCTTTGTCACTGGTGCCCATTGTGACATCCCAGGACCCCCCATTGTCTGCAGAGCCCATTGTGACACTATAGGGACCCCCCTTGTCACTGAGGAGCCATTGTGACACCATGGGCACCTCCCCTTGTCGTCAGAGCCCATCGTGACATCCCAAAACCCCCAATTGTCTCCAGGGCCCATTGTGACATCCTGGGGACCTCCCTTTCTCCCCAGGGCCCATTGTGACGTTCCAGGAACCCCCATTGTCCTCAGGGCCCATTGTGACATTCAGGGGACCCCCTTTGTCTTCAGGGCCCATTGTGACACCATAGAGACCCCATTTGTCACTCGGGCCCATTGTGACATCCTAGGACCCCCCATTGTCCCCAAGGCCCATTGCGACATCCTGGGGACCCCCCTTTGTCCTCAGGGCCCATTGTGACATTCAGGGCACCCCTCTTTGTCCCCAGGGCCCATTCTGATACCATGGGGACCACTTTGTCCCCAGGGCCCACTGTGACATCCTGGGGACGCCCTTTGTCCCCAGGGCCCATTTTGACACCATGTGCACCCCCCTTTGTGCCCAGGGCCGATTGTGACATCCTGGGGACCCTCTTTGTCCCCAGGGCCCATTGTGACATCCTGGGGACACCCCATTGTCTCCAGGGCCCATTGTGAACATCCTGGGGACCCCCTTGTCCCCAGGGCCCATCGTGGCACCGTGGGGACCCCCCGTTGTCCCCAGGGCCTATAGTGACACCGTGGGTACCCCCTTTGTCCCCAGTGCCCATTGTGACATCCTGGGGACCCCCCTTGTCCCCAGGGCTTATTGTGACATCCTGGGGACCGCCTTTGTCCCCAGGGCCCATTGTGACATCCCAGGACCCCAAGTTGTCCCCAGGGACCATTGTGACACCGTGGGGACCCCCTTTGTCCTCAGGGCCCGTTGTGAACATCCTGGGGACCCCCTTGTCCACACGACCCATCGTGGCACTGTGGGGACCCCCCGTTGTCCCCAGGGCCTATAGTGACACCGTGGGTCCCCCCTTTATCCCATGAGCCCATTGTGACATCCTGGGGACCCCCTTGTCCCCAGGGCCCATTGTGACACCATGGGGATCGCCTTTGTCCCCGTGGCCCATTGTGACATCCCAGGACCCCGCGTTGTCCCCAGTGCCCATTCTGACATCCTGGGGACCCCCCTTGTCCCCAGGGCTTATTGTGACATCCTGGGGACCCCTTTGTCCCAGGGGCACATTGTGGCACCATGGGGACCCCCTTTATCCCCAGGGCCACTTGTGACATCCGGGGGACCCCCCTTGTCCCCAGGGCCGATTGTGAAATCCGGGGAACCCCCTGGTCTCCAGGGCCCATAGTGGTACCGTGGGGACTCGTCCTGTCACTTGGGTCCATTGTGACACCATGGGGACCCCGCCTTTGTCCCCAGTACCCATTGTGACATCCTGGGGACCCCTTTGTCCCCGGGGCCCATTGTGACATCCTGGGGACCCCCCTTTGTCCCCAAGGCCCATTGTGACACCGTGGGGACCCCACTTCTTTCCAGGCCCCATTGTGGCATTCTGGGGACTTCCTTTGTCCCCAGGGCCCATTGTGACATCCTGGAGACCCCCTTTATCCCCAGAGCTCGTTGTTGCACCATGGGGACCCCCTTTGTCACTGGGGCCCATTGTGACATCCCAGGACCCCCCATTGTCCCCAGGGCCCATTGTGACACCGTGGGGACCCCGCCTTTTCCCCAGGGCCCATTGTGACGTCTCAGGACCCCCTTTATCCCCAGGGCCCACTGTGGCACCATGGGGACCCCCTTTGTCCTCTGGGCCCATTGTGACATTCCAGGACCCCACTTTGTCCCCAGGGCCCATTGTGACAATTAAGGGACCCCCTTTGTCCCCAGGGCCCATTTTGACATCCCAGGACCCCACTTTGTCCCCAGTGCTCATTGTGAAATTCTGGGGACCCCCCTTGTCCTCAGGGCTCATTGTGACAGCCGAGGACCTTACTTTGTCCCCAGGGCCCATTGTGACATCCCAGGACCCCCCACTGTCTCCAGTGCCCAGTGTTCAGTGTTCATTGGTTACTGGCCTTTTGCATTTGTTAGTATTTGGTTTATTATTTGTGAACGTTTTCTTGCAATAGTTGAGCCTTGCAGTAGCCAGCAGGCTCTGATTTAGGAGAAACATGGATGATCATTTTTTGCCCTGGTGCTCCATGCTCCCACGTTAGTGTGGGTTTCCTTTTGTGTGTGTGAGAGGTCTCCTGGTCAGAAGGCCCTGAGAGGCCCCGTGTTGGTCCATCTGGTCCTTGAGGGGTGTTGCATGTGGCCTGGACACAGTAGTTTGGAAGCTGCCAGGTCCCAGACAAGGGGTCTGCAGCCCCTCTGCAGCTTTGGCAATTTCAGCATGCGTCTGGGTCCCGTGTTGTTGCCTGACCCCCGTCCAGGCGCTGCAGGTCATTTCACAACGTGAAATGGAAACGCTTTTCCTTTCTGCTCGATTCCAGCCGTCCCTGTAGGCAGCGGCTCCTTGACTGCTTCACCTGAGTGTGTCCGTGAGCCTCGGGGCGATCCCACAGGTACGACCTGGGAACAAATGAGCGTTTCCATGTTAATTTTCCGTTCCTGTGAAATTTAGCTTGCTGCTTTCTTGGCTGACGCTCGGTCACGCAGAGGGGAAGTGGGTCCAGCTCAGTGCTGTGCCCCAGAGGGCTCTGCCTTGCAAAGCTCTTTGCCAACTGCTCCGTCTCTGCGCCGCTCGCAGTGCCGGCTGCCGAGGCAGCAGCAGGTTGGGGCTGAGTTTAGAGCTGGGTGAGCTCCAGGGAGTCCTTTCTCCTGACAGCTCCAGGCCTGCTTAGTGGCCACTGAGTTTGGGTTTGGGTTAGGGTTAGGCTTAGGTTTTGGAGTTTGGGTTAGGGTTAGGCTTAGGAGTTTGGGTTAGGCTTAGTCTTAAGCTTAGGAGTTTGGTTTAGGCTTAGACTTAGGGTTAGGAGTTTGAGTTAGGATTTAGGGTTAGTCTTAAGGCTAGGAGTTTGGGTTAGGGTTAGGAGTTTCCGTTAGGGTTAGGCTTAGTGTTAGGAGTTTGGCTTAGGCGTCTGGGTTGGGCTTAGGCGTCTGGGTTGGGCTTAGGCTTAGAGTTAGGAGTTTGGGTTAGGGTTAAGGGATTGGGATAAGGGTTAAGAGATTGGGTTAGGGTTAAGGGATTGGGTTAGGATTGGGTTTAGGGTTAGGAATTAGGCTTAGGTTTAGGATTAGGATTAGCGTTATGGTCTGGTTTAGGAGTTGGGGTTAGGAGTTGGGGTTAGGAATCTTAACCCTCGACAGGGACAAAGGGGGTCCCCAGGATGTCACAATGGGCCCTGGGGACAACATGGGGCCCTGGGAATTCACAATGGGCCCTGGGGACAAAGAGGGGTCCTCTGAATGTCACAATGGGCCCTGGGGACAAATGGGGGTCCCGATGGTGTCACAATGGGCCCTGGGGACAAAGTAAGGTCCTGGAATGTCACAATGGGACCCAGTAACAAAGGGGGTCCCCATGGTGCGAAAATGGGCCCTGGGGACAAAGGGGGTCCCTAGGATGTCACAATGGGCTCTGGGGACAATGGGGGGTCCTGGGATGTCACAATGGGCCCTGGGGACAAGGGGGTCCCCCGAATATCACAATGGGCCCTGGGGACAAAGGGGGTCCCCACGGTGTCCCAATGATCCCTGGGGACAATGGGGGGTCCTAGGAAGTCACAATGCGCCCAGGGGAGAAAGCGGGGTCCTGGGATGTCACAATGGGCCCTGGGGACAAGGGGGAGTCATGGGACGTCCAATGGGCCCTGGGGACAAAGGGGGTCCCCAGGATGTCACAATGGGCTCTGGGGACAAGGCGGGGTCCCCATGGTGTCACAAAACAACGTCCTCAGGGATACGGGTCAGTGCCAGGGGTGGGTTATGCTTGGCCTCCATGACCTCGAGGGTCTTTTCCAACCAAAATGAGTTTTTAGGGTTTATCCCAAATGATGGGAACCCCCGCTTCCAGCTCTGCTCTTCACCAAACACCTTTTAGAGGATGAAGAGGAAGGAGACGCAACACCTCAGCATACGGAGGGTCTTCCCCAAAGGGGTGGTCTGGGGTATCCAAAACACAAGGGGTGGTGTGGGCATCCGAAGCACAAGGGGTGGTCTGGGGTATCCAAAACACAAGGGGTGGTGTGGGCATCCGAAGCACAAGGGGTGGTCTGGGGTATCCAAAGCTCTCCTGGAGCGACTGCTGCTTCTTCTTGCTTTCCATCAGCTTCTTGATGTCTTCCTGCGTGGGGACACGCTCGTCATCTTCGTCATCTTCGTCATCTTCGTCATCTTCGTCATCTTCGTCATCTTCGCCATCAGATTCCGAGGATTCTGGAGGAGCGAACAGAGAGAAATGGGCTGGGGAGGGTCCAGCACCGGCCCTGGCTCTTCCTGCCCAGCATCCCAGGCCCATCCCCAGCTGCTCCAGCTTCATCCAAAAGAGGTGGCGAGCTCCAAAAACTCAGTGGCTCCTCCAAGAGCGTCCAATGGGAAGAGGCCCCAGGCAGAGAAGTCGTGGGCTCAAAGGAAAGCACCACGTTGCGAGGATCTCCAGAGGATCCCTGGCCTGCTCCAGAAGATCCCCATCATCAACAAGGTGAGGTCGTCCATGTTGTTTTCAAAGGCGAGGAGGAGCTCAAGGGCCCTCAGCATCGGGGCTCGCGTGCGGTTATGAGAGGGCAAGGAGGGAAGGAAGGAGGGAAGGAAGGAGGGAAGGAAGGAGGGAAGGAAGGAGGGAAGGAAGGAGGGAAGGAAGGAAGGAAGGAAGGAAGGAAGGAAGGAAGGAAGGAAGGAAGGAAGGAAGGAAGGAAGGAAGGAAGGAAGGAAGGAAGGAAGGAAGGAAGGAAGGAAGGAACCGGGGGTTCCCATCATTTGGGATAAACCCTAAAAACTCATTAATCACTTTGGTTGGAAAAAAGCACCCACCTCCATAGGACCCCATAGGGACCCATAGAGACCATAGAGGCCCATAGGGAGCCACAGAGCCCCATGGAACCCCATAGAGACCCATAGGGACCGTAAAGCCTGTAGAGACCCATAGGGACCCATAGAGACCCATAGAGCTCCATAGGACCCCATAGGGACCCATAGAGACCATAGAGGCCCATAGGGAGCCGCAGAGCCCCATGGAACCCCATAGGGACCCATAGAGACCCAAAGGGACCCATAGGGACCCATAGAGACCATAGAGACCCATAGGGACCCATAGGGACCGTAGAGCCTGTAGAGACCCATAGGGACCCATAGAGCTCCATAGGACCCCATAGGGACCCATAGAGACCATAGAGGCCCATAGGGAGCCACAGAGCCCCATGGAACCCCATAGGGACCCATAGAGACCCAAAGGGACCCATAGGGACCCATAGAGACCATAGAGACCCATAGGGACCCATAGGGACCGTAGAGCCTGTAGAGACCCATAGGGACCCATAGAGCTCCATAGGACCCCAGAGGGACACATAGAGACCATAGAGGCCCATAGGGAGCCACAGAGCCCCATGGAACCCCATAGAGACCCATAGGGACCGTAGAGCCTGTAGAGACCCATAGGGACCCATAGAGCTCCGTAGGACCCCATAGGGACCCATAGAGACCATAGAGGCCCATAGGGAGCCACAGAGCCCCATGGAACCCCATAGAGACCCATAGGGACCGTAGAGCCTGTAGAGACCCATAGGGACCCATAGAGCTCCGTAGGACCCCATAGGGACCCATAGAGACCATAGAGGCCCATAGGGAGCCACAGAGCCCCATGGAACCCCATAGAGACCCATAGGGACCCATAGAGACCCAAAGGGACCCATAGAGAGGGAGGGTTTTAGGACCCTGGGGGTTCCATAGAGACCCATAGAGCATCAAGGAGCCCCATAGGGACCCATAGAGCCTGTAGAGACCCATAGAGACCCATAGGGACCCGTAGAGACCCATAGAGACCCATAGGGACCCATAGAGAGCCAAGGAGCCCCATAGAGACCCATTAAGACCCATAAGGACCCATAGGGACCCATAGGGACCCATAGAGCCCCATGGAGGCCCATAGGAAACCACAGAGCCCCATGGAACCCCATAGGGACCTAGAGAGCTCCATAGGGACCCATAGAGCTCCATAGGGACCCATAGAGCCCCATAGGGACCCATAGAGAGGGAGGGTTTTAGGACCCCGGGGGTTCCTGCTGGGCTCAACTATGGCAAGAAAACCTTAACGAATAATTAACCGAATATTAATGAATGCAAAAGGCCAGGAACCAATGAGGAGTGAGCACTGAGCCCTGGGACAGCGGGGACAGGGACAGCGGGAATGCGACCCTGGGACCCATTGACCCCATTGACTCCCATTGACCCCATTGACTGACTCCATTGACCCCCATTGATCCCCATTGACCGATTGACCCCCATTGACCCATTGACCCCATTGACCCCATTGACCCATTGATCCCCATTGCCCCCCATTGATCCCCATTGACCCATTGACCCATTGATCCCCATTGACCCCATTGACCCATTGACCCCATTGATCCCCATTGACCCATTGACCCCCATTGACCCCATTGACCCCATTGACCCCCATTGACCCCATTGACACCCATTGACCCCACTGACCCCATTGACCCATTGATCCCCATTGACCCCCATTGAGTCATTGAGTCATTGACTTCATTGACCCCCCATTGCCCCCCATTGCCCCCCATTGATCACCATTGATCCCCATTGCCCCCCATTGCCCCCCATTGCCCCCCATTGATCCCCATTGCCCCCATTGCCCCCATTGACCCATTGACCCCCATTGACCCCCATTGACCCCGTTGACCCATTGATCCCCATTGCCCCCCATTGACTCCCATTGCCCCCATTGACCCCATTGACCCATTGACCCATTGACCGCATTGACTCCCATTGCCCCCATTGACCCCATTGCCCCCCATTGTCCCATTGCCCCCCATTGCCCCCCACTGCCCCCATTGCCCCCCATTGCCCCCATTGTACCCACTGCCCCCATTGTCCCCCATTGTCCCCCATTGCCCCCCACTGACCCCATTGCCCCCCACTGACCCCATTGCCCCCCATTGACCCCATTGCCCCCCATTGCCCCCATTGTCCCATTTCAGGTAAAAGAGGACATAAACAAGAGAGAAAAAACAAAACACAACACATTTGGGTACTCCTGGGTCCTTTGGGGCACTCCTGGGTCCCTCCTGAACTCCTGGGTCCTTTGGGGCACTCCTGGGTCCCTCCTGAACTCCTGGGTCCCTTGGGGCACTCCTGGGTCCCTTGGGGTACTCCTGGGTCCCTCCTGAACTCCCCATAGACCCCCATAATTTCCCCCTTAGGGACCCAGGAGTGCCCCATAGTGACCCATAAGTGACTCATGGAGCCCCCTAAGTGTGTTCGGGTCCCTTCGGGTCCCTTCGGGTGAGTGCGGGCCCCACTCGGGTCCCTTCGGGTCCCTTCGGGTGTGTTCGGGTCCCACTCGGGTCCCTTCGGGTGCGTTCGGGTCCCTTCGGGTGCGTTCGGGTCCCTTCGGGTGCCTTCGGGTGCCTTCGGGTCCCCTCGGGTGCGTTCGGGCCCCACTCGGGTCCCTTCGGGTGCGTTCGGGTCCCTTCGGGTGCGTTCGGGTCCCTTCGGGTCCCCTCGGGTCCCTTCGGCTCCCTTCGTGTATCTTCGGCTCCTCTCGGAGCCGCCTCCGCGCACGCCACGCACAGTGGGCGTGGCCACGCACCCCCCCCGCTTCCCATTGGCCGCCGCCTGAGGAAGGGGGCGTGGCCTCGCTCGCAGCCACCGCCGCGGCGGGAAACGATCGTGAGGCGGGAAAAGGGGAAGAAAGGGGGCGGGGGGAGGAAGAGGAGGGGCCGGGGGGGGAGCGGAACACGGGTTTTGGGGTAAAAAGGGGGGGATTTGGGAGTTTGGCGCCTTTTGGGGCACTTTCGGGTGGGTTCGGGTCCCTTCGGGGAGACTTCGGGTCCCTTCGGGGAGACTTCGGGCCCCTTCGGGTGGGTTCGGGCCCCTTCGGGGAGACTTCGGGTCCCTTCGGGTGCGTTCGGGTCCCTTCGGGTGCGTTCGGCTCCACTCGGACCCCTTCGGGTGCGTTCGGGTCCCTTCGGGTGGGTTCGGGTCCCTTCGGGTGGGTTCGGGTCCCTTCGGGTGGGTTCGGGTCCCTTCGGGTTTGTTCGGCTCCACTCGGGCCCCTTCGGGTGGGTTCGGGTCCCTTCGGGTGCGTTCGGCTCCACTCGGACCCCTTCGGGAAGACTTCGGGTCCCTTCGGGTGCGTTCGGCCCCTTCGGGTGCGTTCGGGTGCGTTCGGCTCCACTCGGACCCCTTCGGGAAGACTTCGGGTCCCTTCGGGTGCGTTCGGCCCCGGCCGGGACTCGGGCGCCGCTCGGGCGCCGCTCGGCTCCGCTCGGGCGCCGTTCGGCTCCGCTCGGGCGCCGTTCGGCTCCGCTCGGGCGCCGTTCGGCTCCGCTCGGGCCCATTCGGCTCAGCTCGGTTCTTTCCGTCTCCGCTCGTTTTCCCGCGCTTTCCCTCAGAGCGCGAAGCGAAGCGCGGGGACCCCCGGGGCCGCTTTTTTCGCGCTTTTCCCGAGGTGACAACAGCGGGGGCTTTGGGGACACAGCTCGGGGAGCCTCAGCGGGAGGGTTTTGGGTTGAAAAAGCGCTATTTTGGGTCAATTTTGAGGTGGTTTGTGGCCCTCCCGGCGGGGCAAGATGGCGGCTCCGGACATCGAGGGGCTGCTGGGTGAGTAATGAGGGGGAATTAGGGGTGATTAGCGCGAATTAGGGGGTAATTAGGGGGCAGCGGGGATACGGGGGGGTGGGGGGGGTGTTAATTAGAGCTGCTGAGGGTGTTAATTGTTAATGAATGCAGAGGAGGAGCCGTTGCAGGAGCTGCACCCCGGGCTGGCCCCGCTGAGGGGGATTGGGGGGGTGGGAGCGGAGCTGGAGAGGGAGGTGAGACAGGTAAGGGGGCATTGGGGACAATGGGGACAGAGAGAGAGAGTGTGTGCGGATCAGCAGTGATCACCCCAAACCTGCCCCGCAGACACGGCACCCAAAATCCTGCACCCCAAAATACTCTTCCCAAACCTGCACCCCAGATCCTGACCCCAAGCCCTGCACCAAAACCCTGCCCCTCAATCCTGCACCCCCAAATCCTCCACCCCCGATCCTGTCTTCCCAAACCCTGCACCCCAGATCCTGCACCCCCAAATTCGGCCCTACCAAACTCTGCACCCCTAAACCCTACAACTGAAACCTTGCACCCCCTAATCCTGCCCTCCCTACCTTCCTGAACCCCGAAACCTGCACCCCAAACCCTGCATTCCCAAATCTTTCCGTCCTATACCCTACACCCCTAAACCTGCCCCCAAACCCTGCACCCCAAAGAATTCCCTCCCAAACCCTGCACCTCCAAATCCTGCACCTCAAAGGCCTGGCAACCCAAGCCCTTCAACCCCATACCTGCAACACCAAATCCTGTACCCCAAACCCAGCACCCCAGAATCCTGCACCCCAAATCCTGCCTACCAAACCTTTCACTGCAAACCCCTGCACCCCAAGATTGTGCTGCCCTAAACACTGAACCCCCAAATCCTGAAGACCCGGATCCTTGCCTCCCAAGACTCTGCACCCCCAAATCCTGCACCCAAATCTCTCACCCCCACCACCCTGCACTCCCAACCCCTGCACCCCAAAACTCCACACCTCCAAATCCTGAACCCTGAAACCCCGCACCCCCAAATCCTGTGCCCCAGTCCTGTGCACCCCACACTCTGCAACCTTAAATTTCCCCCCAAGCCCCTGCACCCCAAACGCTGCACTCTTAGACCTGACTTCTAAACCCCAAGGGCCCATTGTGACATCCCAGAACCTCCTATTGTCCCCAGGGCCCATTGTGACATCCTGGGGACCCCCATTGTCCCCAGGGCCCATTGTGACATTCAGGGGACTCCTCTTTGTCCCCAGGGCCCATTGTGACATCCTGGGGACCGCCCCTTGTCACTGGGGCCCATTGTGACGTCCCAGGACCCCCCGTTGTCCCCAGGGTTCATTGTGACGTCTTAGGACCCCCCATTGTCCCCAGGGCCCATTGTGACATCCACTGCACCCCCCTGTCCCCAGGGCCCATTGTGACATTCAGGGGACCCCTCTTTGTCCCCAGGGCCCATTGTGACATCCTGGGGACCCCCCCTTGTCCCCAGGGCCCATTGTGACGTCCCAGGACCCCCCATTGTCCCCAGGACCCATTGTGACATTCAGGGGACCCCCTTTGTCACTGGGTCCCGTTGTGAAATCCCAGGACCCCACATTGTCCCCAGGGCCCATTGTGACATCCTGGGGACCCCCCCTTTGTCCCCAGTGCCCATTGTGACATCCTGCGGACCCCCCTTTGTCCCCAGGGCCCATTTTGACATTCAGGGGACCCACCATTGTCCTCAGGGCCCATTGTGAGGTCCCAGGACCCCCCATTGTCCCCAGGGCCCATTGTGACATACTCGGCACCCCCTTGTCCCCAGGGTCCATTGTGACACTATGGGGACCCCCCCTTGTGCCCAGGGCCCATTGTGACACTGTGGGTACCACCCTTGTCTGCAGGGCTCATTGTGACATCCCAGGACCCCCCATTGTCCCCAGGGCCCATTGTGACATTCAGGGGACCCCCCTTGTCCCCAGGGCCCATTCTGATACCGTGGGGACCCCCTTTGTCCCCAGGGCCCATTGTGACATCCTGGGGACCCCCCTTGTCCTCAGGGTCCATTGTGACAGCCCAGGACCCCCCATTGTCCCCAGAGCCCATTGTGACATCCTCGGCACGCCCTTGTCCCCAGGGCCCATTGTGACATCCTGGGGACCCCCGCTTCTTCCCAGGGCCCATTGTGACGTCCCAGGACCCCCCATTGTCCCCAGGGCCCATTCTGACATCCTGGGGATCCCTCCTTGTCCCCAGGGCCCATTGTGACGTCCCAGGACCCCCCATTGTCCCCAGGACCTATTGTGACATTCAGGGGACCCCCTTTGTCACTGGGGCCCATTGTGACACCATGGAGACCCCCGCTTGTCCTCAGGGTCCATTGTGACATCCTGGGCACCCCCCATTTTCCCCAGGACCCATTGTGACATCCTGGCCACCCCCTTGCTCCCAGGGCCCGTTGTGGCACCATGGGGACACCCCCTTTGTCCCCAGGGCCCATTGTGACATCCCAGGACCCCCCTTTGACCCCAGGGCCCATTGTGGCACCATGGCAACCCCTTTTGTCCCCAGGGCCCATTGTGACATTCTTGGACCCCACTTTGTCCCCAGGGCCTATTGTGACACCATGGGGACCCCTCCTTGTCACTGGGGACCCATTGTGACACCATGGGGACCCCCCCTTGTCCTCAGGACTCATTCTCACATCCTGGACACCCCCCATTGTCCCCAGGGCCCATTGTAACATCCACTGCACCCCCTTGTCCCCAGGGCCCATTGTGACATTCAGGGGACCCCTCTTTGTCCCCAGGGCCCATTGTGACATCCTGGGGACCCCCCCTTGTCACTGGGGCCCATTGTGACGTCCCAGGATCCCTCCTTGTCCCCAGGGCCCATTGTGACGTCTTAGGACCCCCCATTGTCCCCAGGGCCCATTGCGACATTCAGGGCACCCCCTTGTCCCCAGGGCCCATTGTGACATCCTGGGGACCCCCCCTTGTCACTGGGGCCCATTGTGACGTCCCAGGACCCCACATTGTCCTCAGGGCCCATTGTGACATCCTGGGGACCCCACTTGTCCCCAGGACCCATTGTGACACTATGGGCACCCCGCCTTGTTCCCAGGGCCCATTGTGACACCGTGGGTACCACCCTTGTCCCCAGAGCCCATTGTGACATCCAGGGGACCCCCTTTGTCCCCAGGGCCCATTGTGACATCGCAGGACCCCCCCTGGTCACTAGGGCCCATTGTGACATCCTGCGGACCCCTTTTGTCCCCACGGCCCATTGTGGCACCATGGGGACCCCCTTTGTCACTGGGGCCCATTGTGACATCCCAGGACCCCACTTTGTCCCCAGGGCTTATTGTGACACCATGGGGACCTCCCTTGTCCCCAGGGCCCATTGTGACATCCCGTGACCCCCCTTTGTCCCCAGTGCTATTGTGAAATCCTGGGGACCCCCTTTGTGCCCAGGGCCCATTGTGGCACCATGGGGAACCCCTTTGTCACTGGGGGCCATTGTGACATCCCAGGATTCCACTTTGTCCCCAGGGCTCGTTCTGACACCTTGGGGACTCCCATTGTCCCCAGGGCCCATTGTGACACCATGGGGACGCCCCCTTTGTCCCCAGTACCCATTGTGACATCCTGCTACCCCCCTTTGTCCCCAGGGCCCATTTTGACATTCAGGGGACCCACCATTGTCCCCAGGGCCCATTGTGACATCCTGCTACCCCCCTTTATCCCCAGGGCCCATTTTGACATTCAGGGGACCCACCATTGTCCCCAGGGCCCATTGTGACATCCTGGGCAACCCCAATGTCCCCAGGGCCCATTGTGATATCTGGGGGACCCCCTTGTCCCCAGGACCCATCGTGGCACCGTGGGTGCCCTCCTTGTCACTTGGGCCCATTGTGACACCATGGGGACTCCCTCTTTGTCCCCAGTGCCCATTGTGACATCCTGCGGACCCCACCTTTGTCCCCAGGGCCCATTTTGACATTCAGGGGACCCACCATTGTCCCCAGGGCCCATTGTGACCTTCAAGGGACCCCCATTGTTCCTAGGGCCCATTGTGACGTCCTGGGGACCCCCTCTGTTCCCAGGGCTCATTGTGACTTTCAGGGGACCCCCCCCTTGTCCCCAGGGCTGATTGTGACGTCCTAGGGCCCCTCTGTGTCCCCAGGGCCCATTGTGACACTTTAGAGACCCCTCTTTGTACCCAGGGCCCATTGTGACATCCTGGGGACCCCCCCTTGTCCCCAGGGCCCATTGTGACATCCTCGGCACCCCCTTGTCCCCAGGGCCCATTGTGACATTCAGGGGACCCCTCTTTGTCCCCAGGGCCCATTGTGACATCCTGGGGACCCCCTCTTGTCCCCAGGGCCCATTGTGACGTCCCAGGACCCCCCATTGTCCCCAGGGCCCATTGTGACATCCTGGGGATCCCTCCTTGTCCCCAGGGCCCATTGTGACGTCCCAGGACCCCAGATTGTCCCCAGGGCCCATTGTGACATCCTGGGGACCCCCTTTGTCACTGGGGCCCATTGTGACGTCCCAGGACCCCACATTGTCCCCAGGGCCCATTGTGACATCCTGGGGACCCCCTTTGTCTCCAGGGCCCATTGTGACGTCCCAGGACCCCCCATTGTCCCCAGGGTCCATTGTTACATCCTGGGGACCCCCTTGTCCCCAGGACCCATCGTGACACCATGGGGACCCTCCTTGTCACTGGGGACCCATTCCGACACTCTGGGGAACCCCCTTGTCCTCAGGGCCCATTGTGATATCCTGGGCATCCCCCTTTTTCTCCCTGGACCATTGTAACACCGTGGGGACCCCCTTTGTCCCCAGGGCCCATTGTGACACTGTGGGACCCCCCCTTTGTCCCCAGGGCCTATTATTCCGTCCCGGGACCCCCATTGTCCCCAGGGCCCATTGTGACACTTGGGGACCCCCCTTGTCCCTGGGGACCCATTGTGACACCATGGGGACCACCTCTTGTCCTCAGGGCCTATTGTGAACATCCTGGGGAACCTCCATTGTCCCCAGAGCCCATTGTGAGTTCCTGGAGACCCCCTTGTCCCCAGGTCCCATTGTGACATCCTGGGGAGCCTCTTTGTCCCCACGGCCCATTGTGACATCCTGGGGACCTCCTTGTCCCCAGGACCCATCCTGGCACCGTGGAGACCTCCCTTGTCACTGGGGACCCATTGTGACACCATGGGGACCTCCCATTGTCCTCAGGGCCCATTGAGACATCCTGGGGACCCCCTTTGTCACTGGGGACCCATTGTGACATCCCAGGAACCCCATTGTCCCCATGGCCCATTGTGACATCCTGGGGACCCCTCTTTGTCTCCAGGACATATTGTGACACCGTGGGGACCACATTAGTCCCCAGGGCCCATTGTGACATCCTAGGAATCCCCTCTTGTCCCCAGGGCCCATTGTGACATCCCAGGACCCCCCTTTGTCCCCAGGGCTCATTGTGACATTCTAGGACCCCACTTTGTCCCCAGGGCCTATTGTGACACCATGGGGAACCCTCCTTGTCACTGGGGACCCATTGTGACACCATGGGGACCCCCCCTTTGTCCCCAGTGCCCATTGTGACATCCTGCCCACCCCCCTTTGTCCCCAGGGTCCATTGTGACATCCTGGGCAACCCCATTGTCCCCAGGGCCCATTGTGACATCTAGGGGGACGCCCTTGTCCCCAGGACCCATCGTGGCACCGTGGGGACCCCCATTGTCCCCAGGGCCCATTGTGACATCCCAGGAACCCCATTGTGCCAAGAGCAGATTGTAACATCCTGGGGACCCCCCTTTTTCTCCAGGACGCATTGTGACACCGTGGGGACCTCATTAGTCCCCAGGGCCCATTGTGACATTGTAGGGACCTCCCTTTGTCCCCAGGGCTCATTGTGGCACCATGGGGACCCCCCCGTGTCACTGGGGACCCATTGTGACACCATGGGGACCCCCCCATGTCCTCAGGGTCCATTGTGACATCCTGGGCACCCCCCATTGTCCCCAGGACCCATTGTGACATCCTGGCCACCACCTTGCTCCCAGGGCCCATTTTAGCACCATGGGGACCGCCTTTGACCCCAGGGCCCCTTGTGGCACCATGGCAACCACTTTTGTTCCCAGGGCCCATTGTGACATTCAGGGGACCCCATTGTCCCCAGGGCCTATTGTGACACCATGGGGACCCCTCCTTGTCACTGGGGACCCATTGTGACACCATGGGGACCCCCCCATGTCCTCAGGACTCATTTTCACATCCTGGGCACCCCCCCTTGTCCCCAGGGCCCATTGTGACATCCCAGAACCTCCTATTGTCCCCAAGGCCCATTGTGACATCCTGGGGACCCCCATAGTCCCCAGTGCCCATTGTGACATTCCAGGACCCCCCATTGTCCCCAGGGCCCATTGTGACATCCTCGGCACGCCCTTGTCCCCAGGGCCCATTGTGACATTCAGGGGACCCCTCTTTGTCCTCAGGGCCCATTGTGACATCCTGGGGACCCCCCCTTGTCACTGGGGCCCATTGTGACGTCCCAGGACCCCCCATTGTCCCCAGGGCCCATTGTGACATCCTGGGGATCCCTCCTTGTCCCCAGGGCCCATTGTGACGTCCCAGGACCCCACATTGTACCCAGGATCCATTGTGACATTCAGGGGACCCCCTTTGTCACTGGGGCCCATTGTGACATCCCAGGACCCCACATTGTCCCCAGGACCTATTGTGACATCCTGGGGACCCCACTTGTCCCCAGGACCCATTGTGACACTATGGGGACCACCCCTTGTGCCCAGGGCCCATTGTGACACTGTGGGTACCACCCTTGTCCGCAGGGCTCATTGTGACATCCCAGGACCCCCATTGTCCCCAGGGCCCATTGTGACATTCAGGGGACCCCCCTTTGTCCCCAGGGCCCATTCTGATACCGTGGGGACCCCCTTTCTCCCCAGGGCCCATTGTGACATTGCAGTACCCTCCCTGGTCCCCACGGCCCATTGTGGCACCATGGGGACCCCCTTTTGTCACTGGGGCCCATTGTGACATCCCAACACCCCACTTTGTCCCCAGGGCTTATTGTGACACCATGGGGACCTCCCTTGTCCCCAGGGCCCACTGTGACATCCCATGATCCCCATTTGTCCCCAGTGCTATTGTCAAATCCTGGGGACCCCCTTTGTCCCCAGGGACCATTGTGGCACCATGGGGAACCCCTTTGTCACTGGGGCCCATTGTGACATCCCAGGACCCCACATTGTCCCCAGGACCCATTGTGACATCCTGGGGACCCCACTTGTCCCCAGGACCCATTGTGACACTATGGGGACCCCACCTTGTTCCCAGGGCCCATTGTGAAACCATCGACACCCCCCTTGTCCGCAGGGGTCATTGTGACATCCTGGGGACCCTCCTTGTCCCCAGAGCCCATTGTGACATCCAGGGGACCCACTTTCTCCCCAGGGCCCATTGTGACATCGCAGGACCCCCCTGGTCCCCAGGGCCCATTGTGACATCCTGGGGATCCCCCTTTGTCCCCAGGGTCCATTGTGACATCCTGGGCAACCCCATTGTCCCCAGGGCCCATTGTGACATCTGGGGGACCCCCTTGTCCCCAGGACCCATCGTGGCACCGTGGGGACCCTCCTTGTCACTTGGGCCCATTGTGACACCATGGGGACCTCCCCTTTGTCCCCAGTGCCCATTGTGACATCCTGCGGACCCCCCTTTGTCCCCAGGGCCCATTTTGACATTCAGGGGACCCACCATTGTCCCCAGGGCCCATTGTGACCTTCAAGGGACCCCCATTGTTCCCAGGGCCCATTGTGACGTCCTGGGGAGCCCCCTCTGCTCCCAAGGCTCATTGTGACTTTCAGGGGATCCCCCCATGTACCCAGGGCTGATTGTGACGTTGTAGGGCCCCTCTTTGTCCCCAGGGCCCATTGTGACATCCTGGGGAACCCCCTTGTTCCCCGGGCCCATTGTGATGTCCCGGGACCCCCCATTGTCCCCATGGCCCATTGTGACATCCTGGGGATCCCTCCTTGTCCCCAGGGCCCATTGTGACGTCCCAGGACCCCCCATTGTCCCCAGGGCCTATTGTGACATCCTCTGCACCCCCTTGTCCCCAGGGCCCATTGTGACATTCAGGGGACACCTCTTTGTCCCCAGGGCCCATTGTGACATCCTGGGGACCCCCTCTTGTCCCCAGGGCCCATTGTGACGTCCCAGGACCCCCCATTGTCCCCAGGGCCCATTGTGACATCCTGGCGATCCCTCCTTGTCCCCAGGGCCCATTGTGACGTCCCAAGACCCCCCCATTGTCCCCAGGGCCCATTGTGACATTCAGGGCACCCCCTTTGTCACTGGGGCCCATTGTGACATCCCAGGACCCCACATTGTCCCCAGGGCCCATTGTGACATCCTGGGGACCCCTCTTTGTCCTAAGGACCCATTGTGACGTCCCAGGACCCTGCATTGTCCCCAGAGCCCATTGTGACATCCTGGAGACACCCTTTGTCCCCAGGACCCATTGTGACGTCCCAGGACCCCCCATTGTCCCCAGGGTTCATTCTTACATCCTGGGGACCCCCTTGTCCCCAGGACCCATCGTGACACCATGGAGACCCCTCCTTGCCTCAGGGCCCATTGTGACATCCTGGGCATCCCCCTTTGTCACCCGGGACCATTGTAACACCGTGGGGACCCCCTTTGTCCCTAGGGCCTATTGTTACGTCCCAGGACCCCCCGTTGTTCCCAGGGCCCATTGTGACACCTTGGGGACCCCCTTGTCACTGGGGACCCATTGTGACACCATGGGGACCACCCCTTGTCCTCAGGACCTATTGTGAACATCCTGGGGAACCTCCATTGTCCCCAGAGCCCATTGTGAGTTCCTGGGGACCCCCTTGTCCCCAGGTCCCATTGTGACATCCTGGGGAGTCTCTTTGTCCCCAGGGCCCATTGTGACATCCTGGGGACCCCCTTTGTCCCCAGGGCCCATGGTGACATCCTGGGGACCTCCTTGTCCGCAGGACCCATCCTGGCACCGTGGGGACCTCCCTTGTCACTGGGGACCCTTTGTGACACCATGGGGACCTCCCATTGTCCTCAGGGCCCATTGAGACATCCTGGGGACCCCCTTTGTCACTGGGGACCCGTTGTGACATCCCAGGAACCCCATTGTCCCAAGGGCCCATTGTGACATCCTAGGGACCTCCCTTTGTCCCCAGGGTTCATTGTGGCACCATGGGGACCCCCTTTGCACTGTGTCACATTGTGATATCCAAGAACCCCACTTTGTCCCCAAGGCCCATTTTGACATCCTGGGGACCCCCTTTCTCCCCAGGGCCCATTGTGACATTCAGGGGACACCCCCCTTGTCCCCAGGGCCCATTGTGACTTCCCAGGACCCCCCATTGTCCCTAGAGCCCATTGTGACATTCAGGGGACCCCCTTTGTCACTGGGGCCCATTGTGACATCCCAGGACCCCACATTGTCCCCAGGGCCCATTGTGACATTCAGGGGACACCCCCCTTGTCCCCAGGGCCCATTGTGACGTCCCAGGATCCCCCATTGTCCCCAGGGCCCATTGTGACATTCAGGGGACCCCCTTTGGCACTGGGGCCCATTGTGACATCCCAGGACCCCACATTGTCCCCAGGGCCCATTGTGACATTCAGGGGTCCCCCCCTTGTCCCCAGGACCCATTGTGATGTCCCAGGACCCCTCATTGTCCCCACGGCCCATTGTGACATCCTGGGGACCCCCCTTTGTCACTGGGGCTCATTGAGACATCGTGGGGACCAACTTTGTCCCCAGGGCCCATTGTGACGTCCCAGGACCTCCCGTTGTCCCCAGTGTCCATTGTGACATCCGAGGAGCCCACTTTGTCCCCAGGACCCATTTTGATATTGAGGGGAACCACGTTTGTCCCCAGGGCCCATTGTGACACCATGGGGACCCCCCCTTGTCACTGGGGACCCATTGTGACACCATGGAGACCCCTGCTTGTCCTCAGGGTCCATTGTGACATCTTGGGCACCTCCCATTGTCCCCAGGACCCATTGTGACATCCTGGGGACCCCCTTGCTCCCAGGGCCCATTGTGGCGCCATGTGGACATCCCCTTTGTCCCCAGGGCCCATTGTGACATTCCAGGACCCCCCATTGTCCCCAGGGCCCATTGTGACATCCACTGCACCCCCTTGTCCCCAGGGCCCATTCTGACGTCCCAGGACCCCCCATTGTCCCCAGGGCCCATTGTGACATCCTGGGGATCCCTCCTTGTCCTCAGGGCCCATTGTGACGTCTTAGGAACCCCCGTTGTCCCCAGGGCCCATTGTGACATTCAGGGGACGCCTCTTTGAAACCCAGGGCACATTGTGACATCCTGGGGACCCCCCCTTGTCCCCACAGCCCATTGTGACGTCCCAGGACCCCCCATTGTTCCCAGGGCCCATTGTGACACTATGGGGACCCCCCCTTGTTCCCAGGGCCCATTGTGACATCCTGGGTACCACCCTTGTCCGCAGGGCTCATTGTGACGTCCCAGGACCCCCCATTGTCCCCAGGGCCCATTGTGACATCCTGGGGATCCCTCCTTGTCCGCAGGGCCCATTGTGACGTCCCAGGACCCCCCATTGTCCCCAGGGCCCATTGTGACATCCTCTGCACCCCCTTGTCCCCAGGGCCCATTGTGACATTCCGGGGACCCCTGTTTGTTCCCAGGGCCCATTGTGACATCCTGGGGACCCCCTCTTGTCACTGGGGCCCATTGTGACGTCCCAGGACCCGCTATTGTCCCCAGGGCCGATTGTGACATTCAGGGGACCCCTCTTTGTCCCCAGGGCCCATTGTGAAGTCTAAGGACCCCCCATTGTCCCCAGGGCCCATTGTGACATCCTGGGGACCCTCCTTGTCCCCAGAGCCCATTGTGACATCCAAGGGACCCCCTTTGTCTCCAGGGCCCATTGTGGCACCATGGGGACCCCCTTTGACACTGGGGCCCATTGTGACACCGTCGACACCCCCCTTTGTCCCCAGGGCCCATTGTGACGTCCTGGGGACCCCCCTTGTCCCCAGAGCCCATTGTGACATCCAGGGGACCCCCTCTTGTCCCCAGGGCCCATTGTGACGTCCCAGGACCGCCCATTGTCCCCAGGGCCCATTGTGACATCCTGGGGATCCCTCCTTGTCCCCAGGGCCCATTGTGACGTCCCAGGACCCCCCATTGTCCCCAGGACGCATTGTGACATTCAGGGGACCCCCTTTGTCACTGGGGCCTATTGTGACATCGCAGGACCCCACATTGTCCCCAGGGCCCATTGTGACATCCTCTGCACCCCCTTGTCCCCAGGGCCCATTGTGACATTCAGGGGACCCCTCTTTGTCCCCAGGGCCCATTGTGACATCCTGGGGATCCCTCGTTGTCCCCAGGGCCCATTGTGACGTCCCAGCACCCCCCATTGTCCCCAGGACCTACTGTGACATTCAGGGGAGCCCCTTTGTCACTGGGGTCCATTGTGACACCATGGAGACCCCCGCTTGTCCTCAGGGTCCATTGTGACATCCTGGGCACCCCCCATTTTCCCCAGGACCCATTGTGACATCCTGGCCACCCCCTTGCTCCCAGGGCCCGTTGTGGCACCATGGGGACACCCCCTTTGTCCCCAGGGCCCATTGTGACATCCCAGGACCCCCCTTTGTCCCCAGGGCCATTGTGAAATCCTGGGGACCCCTTTTGTCCCCAGGGCCCATTGTGGCACCATGGAGAACCCCTTTGTCACTGGGGACCATTGTGACATTCCAGGATTCCACTTTGTCCCCAGGGCTCGTTCTGACACCTTGGGGACTCCCATTGTCCCCAGGGCCCATTGTGACATCCCAGGACCCCACTTTGTCCCCAGGGCTTATTGTGACATCTGGGGGACGCCCTTGTCCCCAGGACCCATCCTGGCACCGTGGGGACCCTCCTTGTCACTTGGGCCCATTGTGACACCATGGGGACCCACCCTTTGTCCCCAGTGCCCATTGTGACATCCTGCGGACCCCCCGTTGTCCCCAGGGCCCATTGTGACATTCAGGGGACCCACCATTGTCCTCAGGCCCCATTGTGACATCCTCAGCACCCCCTTGTCCCCAGGGCCCATTGTGACATTCAGGGGACCCCTCTTTTTCCCCAGGGCCCATTGTGACATCCTGGGGACCCCCCTTGTCCCCAGGGCCCAATGTGACGTCCCAGAACCCGCCATTGTCCCCAGGGCCCATTGTGACATCCTGGGGATCCCTGCTTGTCCCCAGGGCCCATTGGGACGTCCCAGGACCCGCTATTGTCCCCAGGGCCCATTTTGACATCCTGGGGATCCCTCCTTGTCCCCAGGGCCCATTGGGACGTCCCAGGACCCCCATTGTCCCCAGGGCCCATTGTGACATTCAGGGGCCCCCGTTTGTCACGGGGGCCCATTGTGACATCCCAGGACCCCACATTGTCCCCAGGGCCCTTGTGACATCCTGGGGAGCCCACTTGTCCCCAGGACCCATTGTGACACTATAGGGACCCCCCCTTGTGCCCAGTGACCATTGTGACACCGTGGGTACCACCCTTGTCCGCAGGGCCCATTGTGACATCCTAGGGACACCCCCTTGTCTCCAGGGCCCATTGTGACATCCTGGGCACCCCCCATTTTCCCCAGGACCCATTGTGACATCCTGGGGATCCCTCCTTGTCCCCAGGGCCCATTGTGACGTCCCAGCACCCCCCATTGTCCCCAGGACCTACTGTGACATTCAGGGGAGCCCCTTTGTCACTGGGGCCCATTGTGACACCATGGAGACCCCCGCTTGTCCTCAGGGTCCATTGTGACATCCTGGGCACCCCCCATTTTTCCCAGGACCCATTGTGACATCCTGGCCACCCCCTTGCTCCCAGGGCCCGTTGTGGCACCATGGGGATACCCCCTTTGTCCCCAGGGCCCATTGTGACATCCCAGGACCCCCCTTTGTCCCCAGGGCCATTGTAGCACCATGGGGACCCCCTTTGACCCCAGGGCCCATTGTGGCACCATGGCAACCCCTTTTGTCCCCAGGGCCCATTGTGACATTCTTGGACCCCACTTTGTCCCTAGGGCCTATTGTGACACCATGGGGACCCCTCCTTGTCACTGGGGACCCATTGTGACACCATGGGGACCCCCCCTTGTCCTCAGGACTCATTCTCACATCCTGGACACCCCCCATTGTCCCCAGGGCCCATTGTGACATCCACTGCACCCCCTTGTCCCCAGGTCCCATTGTGACATTCAGGGGACCCCTCTTTGTCCCCAGGGCCCATTGTGACATCCTGGGGACCCCCCCTTGTCCCCAGGGCTCATTGAGACGTCCCAGGACCCCCCACTGTCCCCAGGGCCCATTGTGACATTCAGGGGACCCCCTTTGTCCCCAGGGCCCATTCTGATACCGTGGGGACCCCCCATTGTCCCCAGGGCCCATTGTGACATGCTGGGGACGCTCTTTGTCCCCAGGGCCCATTGTGACATCCTGGGGACCCTCCTTGTCCCCAGAGCCCATTGTGACATCCAGGGGACCCCCTTTGTCCCCAGGGCCCATTGTGGCACCATGAGGACCCTCTTTGTCACTGGGGCCCATTGTGACATCCCAGGACCCCACTTTGTCCCCAGGGCTTATTGTGACGCCATGGGAATCTCCCTTGTCCCCAGGGCCCATTGTGACATCCCATGACCCCCCTTTGTCCCCAGTGCTATTGTGAAATCCTGGGGACCCCTTTTGTCCCCAGGGCCCATTGTGACACCGTGGGGAACCCCTTTGTCACTGGGGCCATTGTGACATTCCAGGATTTCACTTTGTCCCCAGGGCTCGTTCTGACACCTTGGGGACTCCCATTGTCCCCAGGGCCCATTGTGACATCCTGGGCAACCCCATTGTCCCCAGGGCCCATTGTGACATCCTGGGGACCCCCATTGTCCCCAAGGCCCATTGTGACATTCCAGGACCCCCCATTGTCCCCAGGGCCCATTGTGACATCCACTGCACCCCCTTGTCCCCAGGGCCCATTGTGACATTCAGGGGACCCCTCTTTGTCCCCAGAGCCCATTGTGACATCCTGGGGACCCCCCTTCTCACTGGGGCCCATTGTGACGTCCCAGGACCCCCCATTGTCCCCAGGGACCATTGTGACATCCTGGCGATCCCTCCTAGTCCCCAGGGCCCCCCATTGTCCCCAGGACCCATTGTGACATTCAGGGGGCCCCTTTGTCACTGGGGCCCATTGTGACATCCCAGGACCCCACATTGTCCCCAGGGCCCATTGTGACATCCTGGGGACCCTCCTTGTCCCCAGAGCCCACTCTGACATCCAGGGGACCCCCTTTGTCCCCATGGCCCATTGTGGCACCATAGGGACCCCCTTTGTCACTGGGGCCCATTGTGACATCCCAGGATACCCCCTGGTCCCCAGGCCCCATTGTGACATCCTGGGGACCCCCCTTGTCCTCAGGGTCCATTGTGACAGCCCAGGACCTTACATTGTCCCCAGGGCCCATTGTGACATCCCAGGACCCCCCATTGTCCCCAGGGCCCATTGTGACATCCCAGGACCCCCCATTGTCCCCAGGGCCCATTGTGACATCCTCGGCACCCCTTTGTCCCCCGGGCCCATTGTGACATCCTGGGGACCCCCCCTTGTCCCCAGGGCCCATTGTGACGTCCCAGGGCCCCCATTGTCCCCAGGGGCCATTGTGACATCCTAGGGATCCCTCCTTGTCCCCAGGGCCCATTGTGACATTCAGTGGACCCCTCTTTGTCCCTAGGGCCCATTGTGACATCCTGGGGATCCCTCCTTGTCCCCAGTACCCATTGTGACGTCCCAGGATCCCCATTGTCCCCAGGACCTATTGTGACATTCAGGGGACCCCCTTTGTCACTGGGGCCCATTGTGACACCATGGAGACCCCCGCTTGTCCCCAGGGCCCATTGTGACATCCCAGGACCCCCCTTTGACCCCAGGGCCCATTGTGGCACCATGGCAACCCCTTTTGTCCCTAGGGTCCATTGTGACATTCTTGGACCCCACTTTGTCCCCAGGACCTATTGTGACACCATGGGGACCCCCCCTTGTCCTCAGGACTCATTCTCACATCCTGGACACCCCCCATTGTCCCCAGGGCCCATTGTGACATCCACTGCACCCCATTGTCCCCAGGGCCCATTGTGACATTCAGGGGACCCCTCTTTGTCCCCAGGGCCCATTGTGACATGCTGGGGACGCTCTTTGTCCCCAGGGCCCATTGTGACATCCTGGGGACCCTCCTTGTCCCCAGAGCCCATTGTGACATCCAGGGGACCCCCTTTGTCCCCAGGGCCCATTGTGGCACCATGAGGACCCTCTTTGTCACTGGGCCCCATTGTGACATCCCAGGACCCCCCTTTGTCCCCAGGGCCCATTGTGACATCCCAGGACCCCACTTTGTCCCCAGGGCTTATTGTGACACCATGGGGATCTCCCTTGTCCCCAGGGCCCATTGTGACATCCCATGACCCCCCTTTGTCCCCAGTGCTATTGTGAAATCCTGGGGACCCCTTATGTCCCCAGGGCCCATTATGACACCATGGGGAACCCCTTTGTCACTGGGGGCCATTGTGACATTCCAGGACCCCCCATTGTCCCCAGGGCCCATTGTGACATTCAGGGCACCCCCTTGTCCCCAGGGCCCATTGTGACATTCAGGGCACCCCTCTTTGTCCCCAGGGCCCATTGTGACATCCTGGGGACCCCCACTTGTCACTGGGACCCATTGTGACATCCCAGGACCCCCCATTGTCCCCAGGGCCCATTGTGACATCCACTGCACCCCCTTGTCCCCAGGGCCCATTGTGACATTCAGGGCACCCCTCTTTGTACCCAGGGCACACTGTGACATCCTGAGGACCCCCCCTTGTCACTGGGGCCCATTGTGACGTCCCAGGACCCCCCATTGTCGCCAGGGCCCATTGTGACATCCTGGGGATCCCTTCTTGTCCCCAGGGCCCATTGTGACGTCCCAGGACCCCCCATTGTCCCCAGGACCCATTGTGACATTCAGGTGGCCCCTTTGTCACTGGGGCCCATTGTGACATCCCAGGACCCCACATTGTCCCCAGGACACATTGTCACATCCTGGGGACCCCACTTGTCCCCAGGACCCACTGTGACACTATGGGGACCCCCCCTTGTCCCCAGGGCCCATTGTGAGGTCCCAGGACCCGACATTGTCCCCAGGGCCCATTGTGACATCCTCTGCACCCCCTTGTCCCCAGGGCCCACTGTGACGTCCCAGGACCCACCCTTGTCCGCAGGGCTCATTGTGACATCGCAGGACCCCCCTTTGTCCCCAGGGCCCATTCTGATACCGTGGGGATCCCCTTTGTCCCCAGAATCCATTGTGACATCCAGGGGACCTCCTTTGTCCCCAGGGCCCATTGTGACATCGCAGGACCCCCCTGGGCCCCAGGGCGCATTTTGACATCCTGGGGATGCCCCCTTGTCAACGGGGCCCATTGTGACGTCCCAGGACCCCCCATTGTGTCCAGGGCCCATTGTGACATCCTGGGGATCCCTGCTTGTCCCCAGGGCCCATTGTGACGTCTTAGGACCCCCCGTTGTCCCCAGGGCCCATTGTGACATCCTGGGGATCCCTCCTTGTCCCCAGGGCCCATTGTGACGTCCCAGGACTCCCCACTGTCCTCAGGACCTATTGTAACATTCAGGGGACCCCCTTTGTCACTGGGGCCCATTGTGACATCCCAGGACCCCACATTGTCCCCAGGGCCCATTGTGACATCCTGGGGACCCCATTTTCCCCAGGACCCATTGTGACACTATGGGTACCCCCCCTTGTCCCCAGGGCCAATTGTGACGTCCCAGGACCCCCCATTGTTCCCAGGGCCCATTGTGATGTCCTTGGGAGCCCCCTCTCTTCCCAGGGCTCATTGTGACTCTCAGGGGACCCCACCTTGTCCCCAGGACTGATTGTGACGTCCTAGGGCCCCTCTGTGTCCCCAGGGCCCATTGTGACGTCCCAGGACCCCCATTGTCCCCAGGGCCCATTGTGACATCCTCGGCACCCCCTTGTCCCCAGGGCCCATTGTGACATTCAGGGGACCCCTCTTTGTCCCCAGGGCCCATTGTGACATCCTGGGGACCCCCTCTTGTCCCCAGGGCCCATTGTGACGTCCCAGGACCCCCCATTGTCCCCAGGGCCCATTGTGACATCCTGGGGATCCCTCCTTGTCACTGGGGCCCATTGTGACACCATGGGGACCCCTCCTTGTCACTGGGGACCCATTGTGACACCATGGGGACCCCCCTTGTCCTCAGGACTCATTCTCACATCCTGGACACCCCGCATTGTCCCCAGGGCCCATTGTGACATCCACTGCAACCCCTTGTCCCCAGGGCCCATTGTGACATTCAGGGGACCCCTCTTTGTCCCCAGGGCCCATTGTGACATCCTGGGGACCCCCCCTTGTCCCCAGGGCTCATTGAGACGTCCCAGGACCCCCCATTGTCCCCAGGACCCATTGTGACACTATGGGGACCCCCCGTTTTGCCCAGGGCCCATTGTGACCCCGTGGGTACCACCCTTGTCCCCAGGGCCCATTGTGACATTCAGGGGACCCCTCCTTGTCCCCAGGGCCCATTGTGACATCTTGGGGACCCTCTTTGTCACTGGGGCCTATTGTGACATCCCAGGACCCCCCTTTGTCCCCAGGGCCCATTGTAGCACCATGGGGACCCCCTTTGACCCCAGGGCCCATTGTGGCACCATGGCAACCGCTTTTGTCCCCAGGGCCCATTGTGACATTCTTGGACCCCACTTTGTCCCCAGGGCCTATTGTGACACCATGGGGACCCCTCCTTGTCACTGGGGACCCATTGTGATACCATGGGGACCCCGCCTTGTCCTCAGGACTCATTCTCACATCCTGGACGCCCCCCATTGTCCCCAGGGCCCATTGTGACATCCACTGCACCCCCATGACCCCAGGGCCCATTGTGACATTCAGGGGACCCCTCTTTGTCCCCAGGGCCCATTTTGACATTCAGGGGACCCACCATTGTCCTCAGGGCCCATTGTGAGGTCCCAGGACCCCCCATTGTCCCCAGGGCCCATTGTGACATCCTCGGCACCCCCTTGTCCCCAGGGTCCATTGTGACATCCCAGGACCCCCCATTGTCCCCAGGGCCCATTGTGACACCATGGAGACCCCCGCTTGTCCTCAGGCTCCATTGTGACATCCTGGGCACCCCCCATTTTCCCCAGGACCCGTTGTGACATCCTGGCCACCCCCTTGCTTCCAGGGCCCGTTGTGGCACCATGGGGACACCCCCTTTGTCCCCAGGGCCCATTGTGACATCCCAGGACCCCCCTTTGTCCCCAGGGCCCATTGTAGCACCATGGGGACCCCCTTTGACCCCAGGGCCCATTGTGGTACTATGGCAACCCCTTTTGTCCCCAGGGCCCATTGTGACATTCTTGGACCCCACTTTGTCCCCAGGGCCTATTGTGACACCATGGGGACCCCTCCTTGCCACTGGGGACCCATTGTGACACCATGGGGACCCCCCCTTGTCCTCAGGAGTCATTCTGACATCCTGGACACCCCCCATTGTCCCCAGGGCCCATTGTGACATCCACTGCACCCCCCTGTCCCCAGGGCCCATTGTGACATTCAGGGGACTCCTCTTTGTCCCCAGGGCCCATTGTGACATCCTGGGGATCCCTCCTTGTCTTCAGGGCCCATTGTGATGTCCGAGGACCCCCCATTGTCCCCAGGGCCCATTGTGACATCCTCTGCACCCCCTTGTTGCCAGGGCCCATTGTGACATTCAGGGGACCCCTCTTTGTCCCCAGGGCCCATTGTGACATCCTGGGGATCCCTCCTTGTCGCCAGGGCCCATTGTGACGTCCCAGGACCCCCCATTGTCCCCAGGACCTATTGTGACATTCAGGGGACCCCCTTTGTCACTGGGGCCCATTGTGACACCATGGGGACCCCTCCTTGTCACTGGGGACCCATTATGACACCATGGGGACCCCCCTTGTCCTCAGGACTCATTCTCACATCCTGGACACCCCGCATTGTCCCCAGGGCCCATTGTGACATCCACTGCAACCCCTTGTCCCCAGGGCCCATTGTGACATTCAGGGGACCCCTCTTTGTCCCCAGGGCCCATTGTGACATCCTGGGGACCCCCCCTTGTCCCCAGAGCCCATTGTGACGTCCCAGGACCCCCCATTGTCCCCAGGACCCATTGTGACACTATGGGGACCCCCCCTTTTGCCCAGGGCCCATTGTGACCCCGTGGGTACCACCCTTGTCCCCAGGGCCCATTGTGACATCCTCTGCACCCCCTTGTCCCCAGGGCCCATTGTGACATTCAGGGGACCCCTCTTTGTCCCCAGGGCCCATTGTGACATCCTGGGGACCCTCTTTGTCACTGGGGCCTATTGTGACATCCCAGGACCCCCCTTTGACCCCAGGGCCCATTGTGGCACCATGGCAACCGCTTTTGTCCCCAGGGCCCATTGTGACATTCTTGGACCCCACTTTGTCCCCAGCGCCTATTGTGACACCATGGGGACCCCTCCTTGTCACTGGGGACCCATTGTGATACCATGGGGACCCTGCCTTGTCCTCAGGACTCATTCTCACATCCTGGACGCCCCCCATTGTTCCCAGGGCCCATTGTGACATCCACTGCACCCCCTTGTCCCCAGGGCCCATTGTGACATTCAGGGGACCCCTCTTTGTCCCCAGGGCCCATTGTGACATCCTGGGGACCCCCCCTTGTCCCCAGGGCCCATTGTGACGTCCCAGGACCCCCCATTGTCCCCAGGGCCCATTGTGATATGTTGGGGAGCCCTCTTTGTCCCCAGGGCCCATTGTGAAATTCAGGGGACCCCAACTTGTCCTCAGGGCCCATTCTGATATCCTGGGGACACTCTTTGTCCCCAGGGCCCATTGTGACATCCTGGGGACCCCATTGTCACCAAAGCCCATTGTGATATCCTGGCGACCACCTTTTGTCCCCAGGGCCCATTGTGATATCCTGAGGACCGCCCTTTGTCCCCAGGGCCCATTGTGACGTCCCAGGACCCCCCATTGTCCCCAGGGCCCATTGTGACATTCAGGGGCCCCCGTTTGTCATTGGGGCCCATTGTGAGATCCCAGGACCCCACATTGTCCCAAGGGCCCATTGTGACTTTCAGGGGACTCCACTTGTCCCCAGGACCCATTGTGACACTATAGGGACCCCCCCTTGTGCCCAGTGCCCATTGTGACACCGTGGGTACCACCCTTGTCTGCAGGGCCCATTGTGACATCCTGGGGACACCCCCTTGTCCCCAGGGCCCATTGTGACATTTTGGGAATCCCTCCTTGTCCCCAGGGCCCATTGTGACGTCCCAGGAGCCCCCATTGTCCCCAGGACCCATTGTGACATTCAGGGGACCCCCTTTGTGACTGGGGCCCATTGTGACATCCCAGGACCCCACATTGTCCCCAGGGCCCATTGTGACATCCTGGGGACCCCCATGTCACTGGGACCCATTGTGACGTCCCAGGACCCCCCATTGTCCCCAGGGTCCATTGTTACATCCTGGGGACCCCCTTGTCCCCAGGACCCATCATGACACCATGGGGACCCTCCTTGTCACTGGGGACCCATTGTGACACCATGGGGACCCCCCCTTGTCCTCAGGGCCCATTGTGACATCCTGGGCATCCCCCTTTGTCCCCAGGGCCCATTGTGACACTGTGGGGAACCCCCTTGTCCCCAGGGCCTATTGTTACCTCCCAGGACCCCCCATTGTCCCCAGGGCCCATTGTGACACCTTGGGGACCCCCTTGTCACTGGAGACCCATTGTGACAGCATGGGGACCACCCCTTGTCCTCAGGGCCTATTGTGAACATCCTGGGGAACCTCCATTGTCCCCAGAGCCCATTGTGAGTTCCTGGAGACCCCCTTGTCCCCAGGTCCCATTGTGACATCCTGGGGAGCCTCTTTGTCCCCACGGCCCATTGTGACATCCTGGGGACCTCCTTGTCCCCAGGACCCATCCTGGCACTGTGGAGACCTCCCTTGTCACTGGGGACACATTGTGACACCATGGGGACCTCCCATTGTCCTCAGGGCCCATTGAGACATCCTGGGGACCCCCTTTGTCACTGGGGACCCATTGTGACATCCCAGGAACCCCATTGTCCCCATGGCCCATTGTGACATCCTGGGGACCCCTCTTTGTCTCCAGGACATATTGTGACACCGTGGGGACCACATTAGTCCCCAGGGCCCATTGTGACATCCTAGGAATCCCCTCTTGTCCCCAGGGCCCATTGTGACATCCCAGGACCCCCCTTTGTCCCCAGGGCTCATTGTGACATTCTAGGACCCCACTTTGTCCCCAGGGCCTATTGTGACACCATGGGGAACCCTCCTTGTCACTGGGGACCCATTGTGACACCATGGGGACCCCCGCTTTGTCCCCAGTGCCCATTGTGACATCCTGCCCACCCCCCTTTGTCCCCAGGGTCCATTGTGACATCCTGGGCAACCCCATTGTCCCCAGGGCCCATTGTGAAATCTAGGGGGACGCCCTTGTCCCCAGGACCCATCGTGGCACCATGGGGACCCCCATTGTCCCCAGGGCCCATTGTGACGTCCCAGGACCCCATTGTCCCCATGGCCCATTGTGACATCCCAGGACCCCACTTTGTCCCCAGGGCTTATTGTGACACCATGGGGATCTCCCTTGTCCCCAGGGCCCATTGTGACATTCAGGGGACGCCTCTTTGTCCCCAGGGCCCATTGTGACATCCTGGGGATCCCTCCTTGTCCCCAGGGCCCATTGTGACATTCAGGGGCCCCCGTTTGTCACTGGCGCCCATTGTGACATCCCAGGACCCCACATTGTCCCCAGGGCCCATTGTGACTTTCAGGGGACCCCACTTGTCCCCAGGACCCATTGTGACACTATAGGGACCCCACCTTGTGCCCAGTGCCCATTGTGACACCGTGGGTACCACCCTTGTCCGCAGGGCCCATTGTGACATCCTGGGAATCCCTCCTTGTCCCCAGGGCCCATTGTGACATCCAGGGGACCCCCCCTTGTCCCCAGGGCCCATTGTGACGTCCCAGGACCCGCCATTGTCCCCAGGGCCCATTGTGACATCCTGGGGATCCCTCCTTGTCCCCAGGGCCCATTGTGACGTCCCAGGACCCCCCATTGTCCCCAGGGCCCATTGTGACATTCAGGGGCCCCCGTTTGTCACTGGGGCCCATTTTGACATTCAGGGGACCCACCATTGTCCTCACGGCCCATTGTGACTTTCAGGGGACCCCACTTGTCCCCAGGACCCATTGCGACACTATAGGGACCCCCCCTTGTGCCCAGTGCCCATTGTGACACCGTGGGTACCACCCTTGTCCGCAGGGCCCATTGTGACATCCTGGGGACACCCCCTTGTCCCCAGGGCCCATTGTGACATCCTGGGGATCCCTCCTTGTCCCCAGGGCCCAGTGTGACGTCCCAGGACCCCCCATTGTCCCCAGGACCCATTGTGACATTTAGGGGACCCCCTTTGTCACTGGGGCCCATTGTGAAATCCCAGGACCCCACATTGTCCCCAGGGCCCATTGTGACATCCTGGGGACCCCCCCTTTGTCCCCAGGGCCCATTTTGACATTCAGGGGACCCACCATTGTCCTCAGGACCCATTGTGAGGTCCCAGGACCCCTCATTGTCCCCAGGGCCCATTGTGACATCCTCGGCACCCCCTTGTCCCCAGGGCCCATTGTGACATTCAGGGGACCCCACATTGTCCCCAGGGCCCATTGTGACATCCTCTGCACCCCCTTGTCCCCAGGGCCCATTGTGACATTCAGGGGACCCCTCTTTGTCCCCAGGGCCCATTGTGACATCCTGGGGACCCCCTTTGTCCCCAGGGCCCATTGTAGCACCATGGGGACCCCCTTTGACCCCAGGGCCCATTGTGGCACCATGGCAACCGCTTTTGTCCCCAGGGCCCATTGTGACATTCTTGGACCCCACTTTGTCCCCAGGGCCTATTGTGACACCATGGGGACCCCTCCTTGTCACTGGGGACCCATTGTGATACCATGGGGACCCCGCCTTGTCCTCAGGACTCATTCTCACATCCTGGACGCCCCCCATTGTCCCCAGGGCCCATTGTGACATCCACTGCACCCCCTTGTCCCCAGGGCCCATTGTGACATTCAGGGGACCCCTCTTTGTCCCCAGGGCCCATTGTGACATCCTGGGGACCCCCCCTTGTCCCCAGGGCCCATTGTGACGTCCCAGGACCCCCCATTGTCCCCAGGGCCCATTGTGACATCCTGTGGATCCCTCCTTGTCCCCAGGGCCCATTGTGACGTCCCAGGACCCCCCATTGTCCCCAGGGCCCATTGTGATATGTTGGGGAGCCCTCTTTGTCCCCAGGGCCCATTGTGAAATTCAGGGGAGCCCAACTTGTCCTCAGGGCCCATTCTGATATCCTGGGGACACTCTTTGTCCCCAGGGCCCATTGTGATATCCTGAGGACCGCCCTTTGTCCCCAGGGCCCATTGTGACGTCCCAGGACCCCCCATTGTCCCCAGGGCCCATTGTGACATTCAGGGGCCCCCGTTTGTCATTGGGGCCCATTGTGAGATCCCAGGACCCCACATTGTCCCAAGGGCCCATTGTGACTTTCAGGGGACTCCACTTGTCCCCAGGACCCATTGTGACACTATAGGGACCCCCCCTTGTGCCCAGTGCCCATTGTGACACCGTGGGTACCACCCTTGTCCGCAGGGCCCATTGTGACATCCTGGGGACACCCCCTTGTCCCCAGGGCCCATTGTGACATTTTGGGAATCCCTCCTTGTCCCCAGGGCCCATTGTGACGTCCCAGGAGCCCCCATTGTCCCCAGGACCCATTGTGACATTTAGGGGACCCCCTTTGTCACTGGGGCCCATTGTGAAATCCCAGGACCCCACACTGTCCCCAGGGCCCATTGTGACATCCTGGGGACCCCCCCTTTGTCCCCAGTGCCCATTGTGACATCCTGCGGACCCCCCTTTGTCCCCAGGGCCCATTTTGACATTCAGGGGACCCACCATTGTCCTCAGGGCCCATTGTGAGGTCCCAGGACCCCCCATTGTCCCCAGGGCCCATTGTGACATCCTCGGCACCCCCTTGTCCCCAGGGTCCATTGTGACATCCCAGGACCCCCCATTGTCCCCAGGGCCCATTGTGACATTCAGGGGACCCCCCTTTGTCCCCAGGGCCCATTGTGACATCGTGGGGACCCCCTTTGTCCCAAGACTTCATTGTGACATCCTGGGGTCGCCCCTTGTCCTCAGGGTCCATTGTGACAGCCCAGGACCTTACATTGTCCCCAGGGCCCATTGTGATATCTTCGGGACCCCCTTGTTCCCAAGGCCCATTGTGACATCCTGGGGACCCCCCCTTGTCCCCAGGGCCCATTGTGACATCCCAGGACCCCCCATTGTCCCCAGGGCCCATTGTGACATCCTCGGCACGCCCTTGTCCCCAGGGCCCATTGTGACATCCTGGGGACCCCCCCTTGTCCCCAGGGCCCATTGTGACGTCCCAGGACCCCCCATTGTCCCCAGGGCCCATTGTGACATCCTGGGGATCCCTCCATGTCCCCAGGGCCCATTGTGATGTCCCAGGACCCCCCATTGTCCCCAGGGCCCATTGTGACATCCTCTGCACCCCCTTGTCCCCAGGGCCCATTGTGACATTCAGGGGACCCCTCTTTGTCCCCAGGGCCCATTGTGACATCCTGGGGACCCCCCCTTGTCCCCAGGGCCCATTGTGACATCCTGGGTACCCCCCCTTGTCCCCAGGGCCCATTGTGACGTCCCAGGTCCCCCCATTGTCCCCAGGGCCCATTGTGACATCCTGGGGATCCCTCCTTGTCCCCAGGGCCCATTGTGACATCCCAGGACCCCCCATTGTCCCCAGGTCCTATTGTGACATTCAGAGGACCCCCTTTGTCACTGGGGCCCATTGTGACACCATGGGGACCCCCCCTTGTCCTCAGGACTCATTCTCACATCCTGGACGCCCCCCATTGTCCCCAGGGCCCATTGTGACATCCACTGCACCCCCATGACCCCAGGGCCCATTGTGACATTCAGGGGACCCCTCTTTGTCCCCAGGGCCCATTTTGACATTCAGGGGACCCACCATTGTCCTCAGGGCCCATTGTGAGGTCCCAGGACCCCCCATTGTCCCCAGGGCCCATTGTGACATCCTCGGCACCCCCTTGTCCCCAGGGTCCATTGTGACATCCCAGGACCCCCCATTGTCCCCAGGGCCCATTGTGACACCATGGAGACCCCCGCTTGTCCTCAGGCTCCATTGTGACATCCTGGGCACCCCCCATTTTCCCCAGGACCCGTTGTGACATCCTGGCCACCCCCTTGCTTCCAGGGCCCGTTGTGGCACCATGGGGACACCCCCTTTGTCCCCAGGGCCCATTGTGACATCCCAGGACCCCCCTTTGTCCCCAGGGCCCATTGTAGCACCATGGGGACCCCCTTTGACCCCAGGGCCCATTGTGGTACTATGGCAACCCCTTTTGTCCCCAGGGCCCATTGTGACATTCTTGGACCCCACTTTGTCCCCAGGGCCTATTGTGACACCATGGGGACCCCTCCTTGCCACTGGGGACCCATTGTGACACCATGGGGACCCCCCCTTGTCCTCAGGAGTCATTCTGACATCCTGGACACCCCCCATTGTCCCCAGGGCCCATTGTGACATCCACTGCACCCCCCTGTCCCCAGGGCCCATTGTGACATTCAGGGGACTCCTCTTTGTCCCCAGGGCCCATTGTGACATCCTGGGGATCCCTCCTTGTCTTCAGGGCCCATTGTGATGTCCGAGGACCCCCCATTGTCCCCAGGGCCCATTGTGACATCCTCTGCACCCCCTTGTCCCCAGGGCCCATTGTGACATTCAGGGGACCCCTCTTTGTCCCCAGGGCCCATTGTGACATCCTGGGGATCCCTCCTTGTCGCCAGGGCCCATTGTGACGTCCCAGGACCCCCCATTGTCCCCAGGACCTATTGTGACATTCAGGGGACCCCCTTTGTCACTGGGGCCCATTGTGACACCATGGGGACCCCTCCTTGTCACTGGGGACCCATTATGACACCATGGGGACCCCCCTTGTCCTCAGGACTCATTCTCACATCCTGGACACCCCGCATTGTCCCCAGGGCCCATTGTGACATCCACTGCAACCCCTTGTCCCCAGGGCCCATTGTGACATTCAGGGGACCCCTCTTTGTCCCCAGGGCCCATTGTGACATCCTGGGGACCCCCCCTTGTCCCCAGAGCCCATTGTGACGTCCCAGGACCCCCCATTGTCCCCAGGACCCATTGTGACACTATGGGGACCCCCCCTTTTGCCCAGGGCCCATTGTGACCCCGTGGGTACCACCCTTGTCCCCAGGGCCCATTGTGACATCCTCTGCACCCCCTTGTCCCCAGGGCCCATTGTGACATTCAGGGGACCCCTCTTTGTCCCCAGGGCCCATTGTGACATCCTGGGGACCCTCTTTGTCACTGGGGCCTATTGTGACATCCCAGGACCCCCCTTTGACCCCAGGGCCCATTGTGGCACCATGGCAACCGCTTTTGTCCCCAAGGCCCATTGTGACATTCTTGGACCCCACTTTGTCCCCAGCGCCTATTGTGACACCATGGGGACCCCTCCTTGTCACTGGGGACCCATTGTGATACCATGGGGACCCTGCCTTGTCCTCAGGACTCATTCTCACATCCTGGACGCCCCCCATTGTTCCCAGGGCCCATTGTGACATCCACTGCACCCCCTTGTCCCCAGGGCCCATTGTGACATTCAGGGGACCCCTCTTTGTCCCCAGGGCCCATTGTGACATCCTGGGGACCCCCCCTTGTCCCCAGGGCCCATTGTGACGTCCCAGGACCCCCCATTGTCCCCAGGGCCCATTGTGACATCCTGTGGATCCCTCCTTGTCCCCAGGGCCCATTGTGACGTCCCAGGACCCCCCATTGTCCCCAGGACCCATTGTGACATCCTGGGGACCCACCCTTTTGCCCAGGGCCCATTGTGACATCCTCTGCACCCCCTTGTCCCCAGGGCCCATTGTGACATTCAGGGGACCCCTCTTTGTCCCCAGGGCCCATTGTGACATCCTGGGGACCCTCTTTGTCACTGGGGCCTATTGTGACATCCCAGGACCCCCCTTTGTCCCCAGGGCCCATTGTAGCACCATGGGGACCCCCTTTGACCCCAGGGCCCATTGTGGCACCATGGCAACCGCTTTTGTCCCCAGGGCCCATTGTGACATTCTTGGACCCCACTTTGTCCCCAGGGCCTATTGTGACACCATGGGGACTCCTCCTTGTCACTGGGGACCCATTGTGATACCATGGGGATCCCGCCTTGTCCTCAGGACTCATTCTCACATCCTGGACGCCCCCCATTGTCCCCAGGGCCCATTGTGACATCCACTGCACCCCCTTGTCCCCAGGGCCCATTGTGACATTCAGGGGACCCCTCTTTGTCCCCAGGGCCCATTGTGACATCCTGGGGACCCCCCCTTGTCCCCAGGGCCCATTGTGACGTCCCAGGACCCCCCATTGTCCCCAGGGCCCATTGTGACATCCTGTGGATCCCTCCTTGTCCCCAGGGCCCATTGTGACGTCCCAGGACCCCCCATTGTCCCCAGGGCCCATTGTGATATGTTGGGGAGCCCTCTTTGTCCCCAGGGCCCATTGTGAAATTCAGGGGACCCCAACTTGTCCTCAGGGCCCATTCTGATATCCTGGGGACACTCTTTGTCCCCAGGGCCCATTGTGACATCCTGGGGACCCCATTGTCACCAAAGCCCATTGTGATATCCTGGCGACCACCTTTTGTCCCCAGGGCCCATTGTGATATCCTGAGGACCGCCCTTTGTCCCCAGGGCCCATTGTGACGTCCCAGGACCCCCCATTGTCCCCAGGGCCCATTGTGACATTCAGGGGCCCCCGTTTGTCATTGGGGCCCATTGTGAGATCCCAGGACCCCACATTGTCCCAAGGGCCCATTGTGACTTTCAGGAGACTCCACTTGTCCCCAGGACCCATTGTGACACTATAGGGACCCCCCCTTGTGCCCAGTGCCCATTGTGACACCGTGGGTACCACCCTTGTCCGCAGGGCCCATTGTGACATCCTGGGGACACCCCCTTGTCCCCAGGGCCCATTGTGACATTTTGGGAATCCCTCCTTGTCCCCAGGGCCCATTGTGACGTCCCAGGAGCCCCCATTGTCCCCAGGACCCATTGTGACATTCAGGGGACCCCCTTTGTCACTGGGGCCCATTGTGAAATCCCAGGACCCCACACTGTCCCCAGGGCCCATTGTGACATCCTGGGGACCCCCCCTTTGTCCCCAGTGCCCATTGTGACATCCTGCGGACCCCCCTTTGTCCTCAGGGCCCATTTTGACATTCAGGGGACCCACCATTGTCCTCAGGGCCCATTGTGAGGTCCCAGGACCCCCCATTGTCCCCAGGGCCCATTGTGACATCCTCGGCACCCCCTTGTCCCCAGGGTCCATTGTGACACTATGGGGACCCCCCCTTGTGCCCAGGGCCCATTGTGACACTGTGGGTACCACCCTTGTCTGCAGGGCTCATTGTGACATCCCAGGACCCCCCATTGTCTCCAGGGCCCATTGTGACATTCAGGGGACCCCCCTTGTCCCCAGGGCCCATTCTGATACCGTGGGGACCCCCTTTGTCCCCAGGGCCCATTGTGACATCCTGGGGACCCTCCTTGTCCCCAGAGCCCATTGTGACATCCAGGGGACCCCCTTTGTCCCCAGGGCCCATTGTGGCACCATAGGGACCCCCTTTGTCACTGGGGCCCATTGTGACATCCCAGGACCCCCCCTGGTCCCCAGGGCCCATTGTGAACATCCTGGGGACCCCCTTTGTCCCAAGACTTCATTGTGACATCCTGGGGACCCCCCTTGTCCTCAGGGTCCATTGTGACAGCCCAGGACCTTACATTGTCCCCAGGGCCCATTGTGATATCTGGGGTACCCCCTTGTTCCCAAGGCCCATTGTGACATCCTGGGGACCCCCCCTTGTCCCCAGGGCCCATTGTGACATCCCAGGACCTTACTTTGTCCCCAGGGCCCATTGTGACATCCCACGACCCCCCATTGTCCCCAGGGCCCATTGTGACATCCTCTGCACCCCCTTGTCCCCAGGGCCCATTGTGACATTCAGGGGACCCCTCTTTGTCCCCAGGGCCCATTGTGACATCCTGGGGACCCCCCCTTGTCCCCAGGGCCCATTGTGACATCCTGGGGATCCCTCCTAGTCCCCAGGGCCCATTGTGACGTCCCAGGACCCCCCATTGTCCCCAGGGCCCATTGTGACATTCAGGGGACCCCCTTTGTCACTGGGGCCCATTGTGACGTCCCAGGACCCCCCATTGTTCCCAGGGCCCATTGTGATGTCCTTGGGAGCCCCCTCTCTTCCCAGGGCTCATTGTGACTCTCAGGGGACCCCATCTTGTCGCCAGGGCTGATTGTGACGTCCTAGGGCCCCTCTGTGTCCCCAGGGCCCATTGTGACGTCCCAGGACCCCCATTGTCCCCAGGGCCCATTGTGACATCCTCGGCACCCCCTTGTCCCCAGGGCCCATTGTGACATTCAGGGGACCCCTCTTTGTCCCCAGGGCCCATTGTGACACCGTGGGTACCACACTTGTCTGCAGGGCTCATTGTGACATCCCAGGACCCCCCATTGTCCCCAGGGCCCATTCTGATACCGTGGGGACCCCCTTTGTCCCCAGGGCCCATTGTGACATGCTGGGGACGCTCTTTGTCCCCAGGGCCCATTGGGACATCCTGGGGACCCTCCTTATCCCCAGAGCCCATTGTGACATCCAGGGGACCCCCTTTGTCCCCAGGGCCCATTGTGGCACCATAGGGACCCCCTTTGTCACTAGGGCCCATTGTGACATCCCAGGACCCTCCCTAGTCCCCTGAGCCCATTGTGACATCCAGGGGACCCCCTTTGTCCCCAGGGCCCATTGTGGCACCATAGGGACCCCCTTTGTCACTGGGGCCCATTGTGACATCCTGGGGACCCCCCCTGGTCCCCAGGCCCCATTGTGACATCCTGGGGACCCCCTTTGTCCCAAGACTTCATTGTGACATCCTAGGGACCCCCCTTGTCCTCAGGGTCCATTGTGACAGCCCAGGACCTTACATTGTCCCCAGGGCCCATTGTGATATCTGGGGGACCCCCTTGTTCCCAAGGCCCATTGTGACATCCTGGGGACCCACCCTTGTCCCCAGGGCCCATTGTGACATCCTGGGGATCCCTCCTTGTCCCCAGGGCCCATTGTGACATCCTGGGGATCCCTCCTTGTCTCCAGGGCCCATTGTGATGTCCCAGGACCCCCCATTGTCCCCAGGGCCCATTGTGACATCCTCTGCACCCCCTTGTCCCCTGGGCCCTTTGTGACATTCAGGGGACCCCTCTTTGTCCCCAGGGCCCATTCTAACATCCTGGGGATCCCTCCTTGTCCCCAGGGCCCATTGTGACGTCCCAGGACCCCCCATTGTCCCCAGGACCTATTGTGACATTCAGGGGACCCCCTTTGTCACTGGGGCCCATTGTGACACCATGGAGACCCCCGCTTGTCCTCAGGGTCCATTGTGACATCCTGGGCACCCCCCATTTTCCCCAGTACCCATTGTGACATCCTGGCCACCCCCATGCTCCCAGGGCCCGTTGTGACACCATGGGGACACCCCCTTTGTCCCCAGGGCCCATTGTGACATCCCAGGACCCCCCTTTGTCCCCAGGGCCCATTGTGACATCCCAGGACCCCCCTTTGTCCCCAGGGCCCATTGTGGCACCATGGCAACCCCTTTTGTCCCCAGGGCCCATTGTGACATTCTTGGACCCCACTTTGTCCCCAGGGCCTATTGTGACACCATGGGGACCCCTCCTTGTCACTGGGGACCCATTGTGACACCATGGGGACCCCCCCTTGTCCTCAGGACTCATTCTCACATCCTGGACACCCCCCATTGTCCCCAGGGCCCATTGTGACATCCACTGCAACCCCTTGTCCCCAGGGCCCATTGTGACATTCAGGGGACCCCTCTTTGTCCCCAGGGCCCATTGTGACATCCTGGGGACCCCCCCTTGTCCCCAGGGCCCATTGTGACGTCCCAGGACCCGACATTGTCCCCAGGGCCCATTGTGACATCCTCTGCACCCCCTTGTCCCCAGGGCCCATTGTGACGTCCCAGGACCCCCCCTTGTCCCCAGGGCCCATTGTGACGTCCCAGGACCCCCCTTTGTCTCCAGGGCCCATACTGATACCGTGGGGACCCCCTTTGTCCCTAGGGCCCATTGTGACATGCTGGGGACCCTCCTTGTCCCCAGGGCCCATTGTGACATCCAGGGGACCCCCTTTGTCCCCAGGGCCCATTGTGGCACCATGAGGACCCTCTTTGTCACTGGAGCCCATTGTGACATCCCATGACCCCCCTTTGTCCCCAGTGCTATTGTGAAATCCTGGGGACCCCTTTTGTCCCCACGGCCCATTGTGACACCATGGGGAACCCCTTTGTCACTGGGGGCCATTGTGACATTCCAGGATTCCACTTTGTCCCCAGGGCTCGTTCTGACACCTTGGGGACTCCCATTGTCCCCAGGGCCCATTGTGACATCCTGGGCAACCCCATTGTCCTCAGGGCCCATTGTGACATCTGGGGGACGCCCTTGTCCCCAGGACCCATCGTGGCACCGTGGGGACCCTCCTTGTCACTTGGGCCCATTGTGACACCATGGGGACCCCCCCTTTATCCCTAGTGCCCATTGTGACATCCTGCGGACCCCCCTTTGTCCCCAGGGCCCATTTTGACATTCAGGGGACCCACCATTGTCCCCAGGGCCCATTGTGACATCCTCGGCACCCCCTTGTGCCCAGGGCCCATTGTGACATTCAGGGGACCCCTCTTTGTCCCAAGGGCCCATTGTGACGTCGTGGGGACCCCCCCTTGTCCCCAGGGCCCATTGTGACGTCCCAGGACCCGCCATTGTCCCCAGGGCCCATTTTGACATCCTGGGTATCCCTCCTTGTCCCCAGGGCCCATTGTGACGTCCCAGGACCCCCCATTGTCCCCAGGGCCCATTGTGACATTCAGGGGACCCACCATTGTCCTCAGGGCCCATTGTGACATCCCAGGACCCCACATTGTCCCCAGGGCCCATTGTGACTTTCAGGGGACCCCACTTGTCCCCAGGACCCATTGTGACACTATAGGGACCCCCCCTTGTCCCAGTGACCATTGTGACACCGTGGGTACCACCCTTGTCCGCAGGGCCCATTGTGACATCCTGGGGACACCCCCTTGTCCCCAGGGCCCATTGTGACATCCTGGGAATCCCTCCTTGTCCCCAGGGCCCATCGTGACGTGCCAGGACCCCCATTTTCCCCAGGGCCCATTGTGACATCCTCGGCACCCCCTTGTCCCCAGGGCCCATTGTGACATTCAGGGGACCCCTCTTTGTCCCCAGGGCCCATTGTGACATCCTGGGGACCCCCCCTTGTTCCCAGGGCCCACTGTGACGTCCCAGGACCCGCCATTGTTTCCAGGGCCCTGTGTGACATCCTGGGGTGCCCTCCTTGTCCCCAGGGCCCATTGTGACGTCCCAGGACCCCCCATTGTCCCCAGAGCCCATTGTGACATCCAGGGGACCCCCTTTGTCACTGGGGCCCATTGTGACATCCCAGGACCCCCCCTGGTCCCCAGGGCCCATTGTGACATCTGGGGGACCCCCCTTGTCCTCAGGGTCCATTGTGACAGCCCAGGACCTTACTTTGTCCCCAGGGCCCATTGCGATATCTGGGGGACCCCTTTGTCCCCAGGGCCCATTGTGACACCATGGGGACCCCCCTTTGTCCCCAGGGCCCATTGTGACATCCTGGGGTCCCCCCTTTGTCCCCAGGGCCCATTGAAATGTCCCAGGACCACCCTTTGTCCCCAGGGCTTATTGTGACACCATGGGGATCTCCCTTGTCCCCAGGGCCCATTGTGACATCCCACGACCCCCCTTTGTCCCCAGTGCTATTGTGAAATCCTGGGGACCCCTTTTGTCCCCAGGGCCCATTGTGGCACCATGGGGAACCCCTTTGTCACTGGGGGCCATTGTGACATTCCAGGATTCCACTTTGTCCCCAGGGCTCGTTCTGAACACCTTGGGGCCTCCCATTGTCCCCAGGGTCCATTGTGACATCTGGGGGACGCCCTTGTCCCCAGGACCCATCGTGGCACCGTGGGGACCCTCCTTGTCACTTGGGCCCATTGTGACACCATGGGGACCCCCCCTTTATCCCTAGTGCCCATTGTGACATCCTGCGGACCCCCCTTTGTCCCCAGGGCCCATTTTGACATTCAGGGGACCCACCATTGTCCTCAGGGCCCATTGTGAGGTCCCAGGACCCCCCATTGTCCCCAGGGCCCATTGTGACATCCTCGGCACCCCCTTGTCCCCAGGGTCCATTGTGACACTATGGGGACCCCCCCTTGTGCCCAGGGCCCATTGTGACACCGTGGGTACCACCCTTGTCCCCAGGGCTCATTGTGACATCCCAGGACCCCCCATTGTCCCCAGGGCCCATTGTGACACCGTGGGGACCCCCCTTGTCCCCAGGGCCCATTCTGACACCGTGGGGACCCCCTTTGTCACTGGGGCCCGTTGTGAAATCCTAGGACCCCACATTGTCCCCGGGGCCCATTGTGACATCCTGGGGACCCCCCCTTTGTCCCCAGGGCCCATTGTGACATCCTCGGCACCCCTTGTGCCCAGGGCCCATTGTGACATTCAGGGGACCCCTCTTTGTCCCAAGGGCCCATTGTGACGTCGTGGGGACCCCCCCTTGTCCCCAGGGCCCATTGTGACGTCCCAGGACCCGCCATTGTCCCCAGGGCCCATTGTGACATCCTGGGTATCCCTCCTTGTCCCCAGGGCCCATTGTGACGTCCCAGGACCCCCCATTGTCCCCAGGGCCCATTGTGACATTCAGGGGACCCACCATTGTCCTCAGGGCCCATTGTGACATCCCAGGACCCCCCATTGTCTCCAGGGCCCATCGTGACATCCTCTGCACCCCCTTGTCCCCAGGGCCCATTGTGACATTCAGGGGACCCCTCTTTGTCCCCAGGGCCCATTGTGACATCCTGGGGACCCCCCCTTGTCCCCAGGGCCCATTGTGACGTCCCAGGACCCCCCATTGTCCCCAGGGCCCATTGTGACATCCTGGGGATCCCTCCTTGTCCCCAGGGCCCATTGTGATGTCCCAGGACCCCCTATTGTCCCCACGACCTATTGTGACATGCAGGGGACCCCCTTTGTCACTGGGGCCCATTGTGACACCATGGAGACCCCCGCTTGTCCTCAGGGTCCATTGTGACATCCTGGGCACCCCCCTTTGTCCCCAGGGCTCATTGTGACATCCCAGGACCCCCCTTTGTCCCCAGGGCCCATTGTAGCACCATGGGGACCCCCTTTGACCCCAGGGCCCATTGTGGCACTATGGCAACCCCTTTTGTCCCCAGGGCCCATTGTGACATTCTTGGACCCCACTTTGTCCCCAGGGCCTATTGTGACACCATGCGGACCCCTCCTTGTCACTGGGGACCCATTGTGACACCATGGGGACCCCCCCTTGTCCTCATGACTCATTCTGACATCCTGGATGCCCCCCATTGTCCCCAGGGCCCATTGTGACATCCACTGCACCCCCCTGTCCCCAGGGCCCATTGTGACATTCAGGGGACCCCTCTTTGTCCCCAGGGCCCATTGTGACATCCTGGGGACCCCCCCTTGTCCCCAGGGCCCATTGTGACGTCCCAGGACCCCCCGTTGTCCCCAGGACCCATTGTGACATTCAAGGGACCCCCTTTGTCACTGGGGCCCATTGTGAAATCCCAGGACCCCACATTGTCCCCGGGGCCCATTGTGACATCCTGGGGACCCCCCCTTTGTCCCCAGTGCCCATTGTGACATCCTGCGGACCCCCCTTTGTCCCCAGGGCCCATTTTGACATTCAGGGGACCCACCATTGTCCTCAGGGCCCATTGTGCGGTCCCAGGACCCCCCATTGTCCCCAGGGCCCATTGTGACATCCTCGGCACCCCCTTGTCCCCAGGGTCCATTGTGACACTATGGGGACCCCCCCTTGTGCCCAGGGCCCATTGTGACACTGTGGGTACCACCCTTGTCTGCAGGGCTCATTGTGACATCCCAGGACCCCCCATTGTCCCCAGGGCCCATTGTGACATTCAGGGGACCCCCCTTGTCCCCAGGGCCCATTCTGATACCGTGGGGACCCCCTTTGTCCCCAGGGCCCATTGTGACATCCTGGGGACCCTCCTTGTCCCCAGAGCCCATTGTGACATCCTGGGGACCCCCTTTGTCCCCAGGGCCCATTGTGGCACCATAGGGACCCCCTTTGTCACTGGGGCCCATTGTGAGATTCCAGGACCCCCGCTTTGTCCCCAGGGCCCATTGTGACATCCTGGGGACCCCCTTTGTCCCAAGACTTCATTGTGACATCCTGGGGACCCCCCTTGTCCTCAGGGTCCATTGTGACAGCCCAGGACCTTACATTGTCCCCAGGGCCCATTGTGATATCTGGGGGACCCCCTTGTTCCCAAGGCCCATTGTGACACCCTGGGGACTCCTATTGTCCCCAGGGCCCATTGTGACATCCCAGGACCCCCCATTGTCCCCAGGGCCCATTGTGACATCCTCTGCACCCCCTTGTCCCCAGGGCCCATTGTGACATTCAGGGGACCCCTCTTTTTCCCCAGGGCCCATTGTGACATCCTGGGGACCCCCCCTTGTCCCCAGGGCCCATTGTGACGTCCCAGGACCCCCCATTGTCCCCAGGACCCATTGTGACACTATGCGGACCCCCCGTTGTGCCCAGGGCCCATTGTGACACCGTGGGTACCACACTTGTCCGCAGGGCTCATTGAGACATCCCAGGACCCCCCATTGTCCCCAGGGCCCATTGTGACATTCAGGGGACCCCCCTTTGTCCCCAGGGCCCATTCTGATACCGTGGGGACCCCCTTTTTCCCCAGGGCCCATTGTGACATGCTGGGGACGCTCTTTGTCCCCAGGGCCCATTGTGACATCCTGGGGACCCCCCCTTGTCCCCAGGGCCCATTGTGACGTCCCAGGACCCCCCATTGTCCCCAGGGCCCATTGTGATATGCTGGGGAGCCCTCTTTGTCCCCAGGGCCCATTGTGAAATTCAGGGGACCCCAACTTGTCCCCAGGGCCCATTGTGACATCCTGGGGACCCCATTGTCACCAGAGCCCATTGTGATATCCTGGCGACCGCCCTTTGTCCCCAGGGCCCATTGTGACATCCTGGGTCCCCCTTTGTCCCTGTCGAGGGTTAGGATTGCGGGGTGACAATCAAACCCTGCCAGATGTGTTGTCAACCTCCTCTGCCCCCCACTTCCCCCTTTTGCCCCTCCCTCTCCCCCCTTCCCACTCAGCACAGGCGATCGGGAGGGGAAGAAGCACAGAGGGGAGAGAGTTGGAAAAGTTCAAGATGTTTTACTGATGCTACTGATGAGAACAGAGAAAATAATACAAATATACAAAACCCATCTTGTAAGTCTCAGCAACTGCAGAGCCAGCACTCAAAGTCCTGGATCAGACTCTGCAGCCAACCGGAGCTGGATTCAGTCTCTCACTGGCCTCCGTTCGCAGGGACGACCAGCAAGGTCCTCTCCTGATGTCGGCCATGAGGAAAAAAGGGAGAAAGGGAAAAGGGGCGAGATCCTCGTGATCTCCCACTTTTATATGAAGTATTCACGTGAATGGAATGTTATTCACCGTTGGTCAGTCTCTCGATCACCAGTTTCTCGTTGCCCCTCTCGCGAGATGTCCATCTGTGCTTGTCAATAAGTTTGCATTCCCTTGCTGGGTTTAACCAAAACATGTGTCGGGTTCTCCAGGAAAATGCAGCTGACATGAAGGCTTTGGCTGACAGGCAAATTCACTAAAAGAGAAACTTGTTTTTAACAAAACCAGGACATTCCACCCCTTATAATATGACATTCACTGAATACTTAAACCTTATCAATACAATCTATCAATACAATCTAATTAATCACTACTACTATATATATATACATATGTACATATATACACAGGAGTAATTAATCAGTGGACCATCCTTTGAAAAGTTCATTAAGTTCATTTTGTCACCACAGTCTCCCAGGGCAGGGAAAATGGTCCAAGTGCATCTCATGACCCCTGTTGGTGGGTTAAGGACACCAACTTCCAAGAAGGTGTCGGGCGCCACTCGAAGAAACCAGCGCTGGTTTCATCACCATTGTCTTGATCTGAAAGACACTTATTAAACATTGTTAGTGCGGCAATTCACATCATACAGTTCAGCATTGCACATTTTCACCTAAAATCAAATCCCCTTGAGGTGCACACCGAACTTCTCCATCCTTAAGCATCACCCACCAGGTGCTGCCAGGTCCCTGGGCAAAAACAATCCCACGAATAGGTTTGCCTGTGCCTGAGGCAGGAGGAACCCAGACTGCCTTTCCTAACATATTTTTCATGTGTACTACAGGGACTTTATCTCCTTCCACAGTCCATAGAATTTCTGATTGGGCAGGCCTGGCTCGATTGGTTGATCCCCTGGTGTTGCCCAACCAAGTGGCTTTTGCTAAATGTGAATCCCAGTTTTTAAAGGCTCCACCACCCAGTGCCTTTAGTGTAGTTTTTAACAAACCATTGTACCTTTCAGTTTTCCCAGAGGCTGGTGCATGATATGGAATATGATACACCCACTCAATACCATGTTCTTTGGCCCAATTGTCTATAATACTGGTTTTGAAATGAGTACCATTGTCTGATTCAGTTCTTTCTGGCGTACCCGGCCGCCAAAGGACTTGCTTCTCAAGGCCCAAGATGGTATTTCGGGCTGTAGCATGAGGTACGGCAGATGTTTCCAACCATCCAGTGGTTGCTTCCACCACTGTAAGTACATAACGCTTACCTTGACGTGTTTGTGGAAGTGTAATATAATCAATCTGCCAACCTTCCCCCAACACCCTGCAATCCCAAACCCTGCACCCCCAATTCTGGCGCTAAACCCTGCACCCCCAAAACCCTGCACCACTGAACCTTGCACCCCAAAACCCTGCTCCCCCAATCCTCCCCCCAAATACTCTGCACCCCAAAACCCTATACCCAAAACCCTGCACCCCACAAGTTGCACCCTGAAATCCCTGCACCCCCAAATCCTCCAAGCCCCAAGTCCTGCACCCCCAGGTGCTGAACACCTGAACCCCTCACCCCAGACCCCTCACCCCAAAACCCTGCACCCCAGTACCCCAGACCACCAAATCTTGCACCTCCAAATCCTGCCCCCTTTAGCCCTGCACTTCAAACCCTGCACCCCAAATCCTGCAACCAAACCCTGTACCCCAAATCCTGCAACCAGCCCTTGTACCCCTAAATCCTTGACCTCCACATCCCGAATCCCCAAAAGCAGCAACCCCAAAACCCTGCACCCCCAATCTCTGCACCTCCAAATAATTTTCTTTCAAATCCCACACCCAAAGCTCGTACACCCCAAGATTTTGCACCCCCACACACTGCACCCCAGATCCTGCACCCCCGAATCCTCCAGCCCCATGTCCCAAACCCCGAAACCCTGCAGCCTCAAATCTTGCATCCCCAAAACCCCAGCACCCCAAACTGTTCTCCCCCAAATCCTGCAAACCACAAATCCTGCACCTCCTGCACCCCAAAATTCAACACCTCCAAATCTTAAACCCTTAAACCCTGCATCCCCCAAATCCTTCCCCCCAACACAGAGCACCCCAAACCCTGCACCCCCAGTTCCTGCAGCCCCTAACTCTGCACCCCAAACGCTGCACCCTCAGATCCTGTGTCCCCCTAAATCTTCCACCTCCAAACCCTGCACCCCAACATCCGGCTGCCTTAAACCCTGAACCCCCATGTCCTGCACAGCCAAGCCCTACACCCCAAGATCCTTTCCTCCCGAACTCTGTACCCCTAGGTCCTGAACCTCAAAATCCTTCCACCCCCCCACCCCGCACCCTCAAACCCTGCACCAACATCCCTGCACCTGCAAATCCTTCCCCCCAACACCCTGCACCCCAAAATTCTACACCTCCAAATCCTAAACCCTTAAACCTGACCCTCCAAATCCTTCCCCCCAACACAGTGCCCCCCAAACCCTGCACCCCAGATCCTGCAGCCCCTAACTCTGCACCCCAAACGCTGCACCCTCAGATCCTGCGTCCCCCAACCCTGCACCCCAAGTCCTTTACCCCAAAATTCCCAAACCTGCAAACACAAATCCTGCACCCCCGGGTCCTGAACATGCGAACCCTGCACCCCAAAGCCTCAGCCTGAAGCCCTGCGCCCCCAAATCCTGCAGTACACAACCCTTCACCCCAAACCTCTTCAACCCAAGATACTGAAACCCTAAGCCCTGCCCCCCCAAACCTACATCCCCAAATCCTGCACCCCCAGGTCCTGAACACCCAAAATCTGCACCCCCAAATCCCTGAACTCCAAAAACCTGCACCCCCAATTCTGCCTCCCCAAGACCTCAACCCCCAAACCCTGCACCACTAAACCCTGCACCCCCAAACCCTGTACCCCAAATCCTGCCCCCCACAAGTTGCACCCTAAAAACCTGCACCCCAAATCCTGTCCTACCCAACCCTTCACCCCAAACCCCTTCACCCCAAGATCCTGCTGACCTAAACCCTGCACCCCAAAATCATCCCTCCCAACCCTGCCCCCCAAACCCTGTCCCCCTAAAGCCTGACCCCGAAACCCTGCTCCCCAAAACCCTGCTACCCCCAATCTTGCACCCCCAGATCCTGCTGCTCCAAACCCTGCACCCCCAAATCCTCCAGCCCCACGTACCGAACTCCCAAACCCTGCATCCCACAACCCTGCACCCCACAACCCCTTCACCCCCAAATCCTGCACCCCCAACCCTACCCCCTAAACTTTCCACCCCCAAATCCTGCCCTACCAAGCCCTCCACCCCAAACCCCTGCACCCCAAGATCCTGCACCCTGAAATCCCTGCACCCCCAAATCCTCCAACCCTCAGGTCCTGCACCCCCAGGTGCTGAACACCTGAACCCCTCACCCCAGACCCCTCACCCCAAATCCCTGCACCCCAAATCCTGCCTCTAAACGCTGAACTACAAGGTTCTGTACCCCAACAGCCTGCTCACCCAGATCCTGCACCCCAGAACCCTGCACCCCCATATTCTGATCCCTACAGCCTGCACCCCCAGCTCCTGCACCCCCAAAACCTGTACCCCTAAATCCTGCACCCTTCAACCCTGCAGCCCACAACGCTGCACCCCCAACCTCTGCAGCCCCAGTTCCTTAACGTGTGAAACCTGCACCCCCAAGTCCTGCACCTCAAAACCTTACACCCGGAATCCTGCCCCCCAAACCATGCACCCCAAAATCAAGGCCCCTCAAACTTGCACTCAAAAGTCCGCACCAAGAAACCCTCCCCGCCCAGTTCCTAAAGACATGGAACCTGCACCCCCAAATCCCGCACCCCAAAACCCTGCAGCCCAGTACCCCAGACCACCAAATCTTGCACCTCCAAATCCTGCCCCCTTTAGCCCTGCACTTCAAACCCTGCACCCCAAATCCTGCAACCAACCCTGTACCCCAAATCCTGCAACCAGCCCTTGTACCCCTAAATCCTTGACCTCCACATCCCGAATCTCCAAACGCAGCAACCCCAAAACCCTACACCCCCAATCCCTGCACCCCCAAATCATTGTCCTTCAAATCCCACACCCAACGCTCGTACACCCCAAGATCTTGCACCCCCACACACTGCACCCCAAATCCTGCACCCCCAAATCCTCCAGCCCCATGTCCCAAACCCCCAAACCCTGCACCCTCAAGTCTTGCACCCTAATTCTGCCTCCCCAAGACCTGCACCCCCAAACCCTGCACCACTAAACCCTGCACCCCCAAACCCTGTACCCCAAATCCTGACCCCCACAAGTTGCACCCTAAAAACCTGCACCCCAAATCCTGTCCTACCCAACCCTTCACACCAAACCCCTTCACCCCAAGATCCTGCTGACCTAAACCCTGCACCCCAAAATCATCCCTACCAACCCTGCCCCCCAAACCCTGTCCCCCTAAAGCCTGACCCCAAAACCCTGCTCCCCAAAACCCTGCTACCCCCAATCTTGCACCCCCAGATCCTGCTGCTCCAAACCCTGCACCCCCAAATCCTCCAGCCCCACGTACCGAACTCCCAAACCCTGCATCCCACAACCCTGCACCCCACAACCCCTTCACCCCCAAATCCTGCACCCCCAACCCTACCCCCTAAACTTTCCACCCCCAAATCCTGCCCTACCAAGCCCTCCACCCCAAACCCCTGCACCCCAAGATCCTGCACCCTAAACTCTGCACCCCCATATCCTCCTTCCCCAAACCCTGCACCCCAAAACACTGCACTCCAAACCACTGCACCCCTAAACCCTGAACCCCCAAATCCTGCACCCCTGGAACCTGCAACCCCAGACCCTGTAGCCCCAAATCAGGCCCCCCAAAATCCTGCTGCCCCAGCCTTGCACCCCCAAATCCTGCACCACCTAATCCTCCAACCCCCTAACACAACCCCCTAACCCCTTTGTCCCCAGGGCCCATTGTGACATCCCAGGACCCCCCATTGTCCCCAGGGCCCATTGTGACACCATGGGGAACCCCCTTGTCACTGGGGACCCATTGTGACACCATGGGGAGCTCCCCTTCTCCTCAGGGCCCATTGTGCCATCCTGGGGACCCCCATTATCCCCAGAGCTCACTGTGGCACCATGGGGACACCCTTTGTCACTGTGGCCCATTGTGACATCCAAGGACCTCCCATTGTCCCCAGGGCCCATTGCTACATCCTGGGGACCCCCTTGTCCCCAGGACCCATTGTGACACCATGGGGAGCCGCCCTTGTCCTCAGGGCCCATTGTGAACATCCTGGGGACCCTCCATTGTCCCCAGGGCCCATTCTGACATCCTGGGGAGCCCCTTTGTCCCCAGGGCCCATTGTGACGTCCCAGAACCCCCCATTGTCCCCAGGGCTCATTGTGACATCCTGGGGACCCCCTTGTCCCCAGGACCCATCGTGGCACCGTGGGGACCCCCCTTGTCACTGGGGACCCATTGTGACACCATGGGGACCTCCCGTTGTCCTCAGGGCCCATTGAGAAATCCTGGGGACCCCCTTTATCACTGGGGACCCATTGTGACAGCCCAGGACCCCCCATTGTCCCAAGGGCCCACTGTGACATCCTGGGGATCCCCCTTTATCCTCAGGGCCCATTGTGACACCCTGGGGACCCCATTAGCCCCCAGGGCCCATTGTGACATCCGGAGGACCTCCCTTTGTCCCCAGGGCTCATTGTGGCACTATGGGGACGCCCTTTGTCACTGGGGCACATTGTGATATCCTGGGACCCCACTTTGTCCCCAGGGCCCATTGTGACATCCTGGGCACCCCCTTGTCCCCAGGACCCATTTTGACATCCCAGGATCCCTTAATGTCCCCAGGACCCATTGTGAAACCATGGGGACCCTCTTGTCACTGGGGCCCATTGTGACACCATAGGGAACCCCCCCCTTGTCCTCAGGGCCCATCGTGACATCCTGGGGACATCTCTTGTCCCCAGGGCCCATTGTGACATCCTGGGGACCCCTCCTTCTCCCCAGGGCCCATTGTGACGTCCCAGGACCCCCCATTGTCCCCAGGGCCCATTGTGACACCATGGGGACCCCCGCCTTGTACTCAGGAGCCATTGTGACATCCTGGGCACCCCACATTGTCCCCAGGGCCCATTGTGACATACTGGGGACCCTCCTTTGTCCCCAGGGCCCATTGTGACTCCGTGGGGACTCCGCTTGTCCCCAGGGCCCATTGTCACATTCAGGGGACCCCTTTTTATCCCCTGGGCCAATTGTGACGTCCCAGGACACCCCGTTGTCCCCAGGGCCCATTGTGACATCCCAGGACCCCACTTTGTCCCCAGGGCCCGTTGTGGCACTGTGGGGATCCCCCTTGTCCCCAGGGCCCATTGTGACATCCCGGGGACCCCCTTAGTCCCCAGGGCCCATTATGACAGGGTGGGGACTCCACTTGTCCCCAGGGCCCATTGTGACAGCATGGGGTCCCCCCCTTGTCCCCAGGGCCCATAGCAGCTCCATAGGAACCCTACTTGTCACTGGGGACCCATTGTGACACCGTGGGGGTCCCCCCTTTGTCCCCAGTGTCCATTGTGACATCCCAGGACCCCCCTTTGTCTCTAGGGCCCATTGTGGCACCATGGGGACCCCCCATTGTCCCCAGGGTCCATTGTGACATCCTGGGGACCCCCTTTGAACCCAGGGCCCATCGCGACACCATGGGGCCCCCCTTGTCACTGGGGATCCATTTTGACACCATGGGGACCCCCCCTTTTCCTCAAGGTCCATTGTGACATCCTGGGCACCCCTCATTGTCCCCAGGGCCCACTTTGATATCCTGGGGACCCCCTTGTCCCCATGGGCTATCATGGCACCGTGGGGAACCCACCCTGTCCCCAGGGCCCATTGTGACACCGTGGGGACCCCCTTTGTCTCTAGGGCCCATTGGACGTCCCAGGACTCCCCGTTGTCCCCAGGGCCCACTGTGACATCTTGGGACCCCCCTTTGTCACTGGGGCCCATTCTGACACCATGGGGACCCCCTTTGTACCCAGGGCCCATTGTGACATCCTGGGGACCCCCCCTTGTCCCCAGGGTCCATTGTGACATCCCAAGACCCCCCTTGTCCCCAGTGCCCATTATGACATCCCAGGACCCCACTTTTTCCCCAGGGCCCATTGTGCCACCATGGGGACCCCCTTTGTCACTGGTGCCCATTGTGACATCCCAGGAACGCCCTTGTCCTCAGAGCCCATCGTGACATCCCAAAACCCCCCATTGTCTCCAGGGCCCATTGTGACACCATGGGGACGCCACTTGTTCCCAGGACCCATTGTGGCATTCTAGGGACTCCGTTTGTCCCCATGGCCCATGGTGAAACTGTCAGGATACCCCAGGTCCCCAGGGCCCACTGTGACCTCCTGGGGAGACCCCATTGTTCCCAAGGCCCATTGTGGCACCATGGGGACCCCCTTTGTCACTGGTGCCCATTGTGACATCCCAGGACCCCCCTTGTACTCAGAGCCCATCGTGACATCCCAAAACCCCCCATTGTCTCCAGGGCCCATTGTGACATTCAGGGGACACGCCTTTGTCCGCAGGGCCCATTGTGACACCGTCGAAATACCCCATGTCCCCAGGGCCCATTGTGACATCCTGGGGACCCCCCTTGTCCCCAGAGCCCATTGTGACATCCTGGGGAGCCCCCTTTGTCCCCAGGGGCCATTGTGACATCCCAGGACCCCCCATTGTCCCCAGGGCCCATTGTGACATCCTGGGGACCCACTTTGTCCCCAGGGCCCATTGTGGCACCATGTGGACCCCCTTTGTCTCCAGGGCCCCTTGTGACATCACAGGATGCCTCTCTGTCCCCAGGGCCCATTGTGACACTGTGGGGACCTCCCTTGTCCCCAGGGCCCATTGTGACATTCAGGGGACACCCCTTGTCCCCAGGGCCCATCGTGGTACCATGGGGACCCCCTTTGTCACTGGGGCCCACTGTGGCATCCCAGGACCCCACTTTGTCCCCAGGGCCCATTGTGACACCATGTGGACGCCCTTGTCCCCAGGGCCCATCATGGCACTGTGGGGACCCTCCTTGTCCCCAGGGCCCATTGGGACATCCTGGGGACCCCCGTTGTCCCCAGGGCCCATTGTGGCACCATGGGGACCCTCTTTGTCACTGGGGCCCATTGTGACATCCCAGGACCCCCCGTGGTCCCCAGGGCCCATTGTGACATCCTGGGGACCCCTTTGTCCCAAGACCCCATTGTGACATCCTGTGGACCCCCCCATTGTCCCAAGGGCCCATTGTGACACCATAGGGATCCCCTTTGTCCCCAGGGCCCATTGCGATGTCCCAGGACCCCCCGTTGTCCCCAGGGCCCATTGTGACATTTTGGGGACCCCCCCTTGTCGCCAGAGCCCACTGTGACATCCTGGGGACCCCGTTTTTTCCCAGGACCCACTGTGGCACCATGGGGACCTCCTTTGTCCCCAGGGCTCATTGTGACACCGTGGGGACTCCCTTTGTCCACAGGACCCATTGTGACATCCTGGGGACCCCCTTGTCCCCAGGGCCCATCGTTGCACCGAGGGGATCCCCTCTTTGTCCCCAGGGACAATTGTGACACTGTGGGGACCCCCTTTGTCCCCAGGGCCCATTGTGACATCCTGGGGATCCTATTGTCCCCAGGTCCCGTCCTGGCACTGTGGGGACCCCCTTTGTCCCCAGGGCCCACTGTGACATTCAAGGGAACCCCCTTGTCCCCAGGGCCCATTGTGACCTTCAAGGGAGCCCCCATCGTCCCCAGGGCCCGTTATGACGTCCCAGGACGCCACTTTGTCCCCAGGGCCCATTGTAGACACCATGGGGACCACATTTGTCCCCAGAACCCATTGTGACATCCCAGGACCCCCTTTGTCCCCAGGGCTCATTGTGACATCCTGGGCACCCCGTTTGTCTCCAGGGCCCGTTGTGACACCATGGGGACCCCACTTGTTCCCAGGACCCATTGTGGCATTCTGGGGACTCCCTTTGTCCCCATGACCCATGGTGACACCATGGGGACCCGATTTGTCACTGGGGCCCATTGTGACATCCCAGGACCGCCCAATTGTCCCCAGGGCCCACTGAGACATCCTGGGGACCCCCGCTTTCTCCCCAGATCGCATTGTCACATGCTTGGGACCCTCATTATCCGCAGAACTCATTGTGGCTCCATGGGGACACCCTTTGTCACTGGGGCCCACTGTGACATCCCAGGACCCCCCATTGTCCCCAGGGCCCATTGTGACATCCTGGGGTCCCCCTTTTGTCCCCTGGGCCCATTGTGACACTGTGGGGACCTCCTTTGTTCCCAGGGCCAATTATCACATCCTGGCGACCCCCTTTGTCCCCAGGACCCATTGTGACATCCTGGGAACCCCCTCGTCTCCAGTGCCCACTGTGACATCCCAGGACTCCACTTTGTCCCCAGGTCCAACTGTGACACCGTAGGGACCCTCTTTGTCCCCAGGACCCATTGTGACAGAGTGGGGAACCCCGTTGTCCCCAGGGTCCATTGTGACTTCCCAAGATCCCCCTTGTCCCCAGTGCCCATTATGACATCCCAGGACCCCACTTTGTCCCCAGGGCCCATTGTGACACCATGGGGACCCCGCCTTGTCCCCAGGGCCCATAGTGGCACCATGGGGACCCCCCTTGTTACTGGGGAACCATTGTGACACCATGGGCCCCCCGCTTTGTCCCCAGTGCCTATTGTGACATCCCAGGACCCATCTTTGTCCCCAGGGCCCATTGTGGCACCATGGGGACCACCTTTGTCCCCAGGGCCCATTGTGACATCCCAGGACCTCCCATTGTCCCCAGGGCCAATTGTGACATCCTGGGGACCCCCCTTTGTCCCCAGATCCCATTGTGACATGCTGGGGACCCCCATTATCTCCAGAGCTCATTGTGGCACCATGGGGACACCCTGTGTCACTGGGGCCCACTGTGACATCCCAGTGTCCCCCTTGTCCCCAGGGCCCATTGTGACACTGTGGGGACCCCCCTTGTCCCCAGGGCCCATTGTGACATCCTGGGGACCCCCCCTTGTCCACAGGGCCCATTGTGACATTTTGGGACTCCACTTTGTCCCCAGTGCTCATTGTGAAATTCTGGGGACCCCCCTTGTCCTCAGGGCCCATTGTGACAGCCGAGGACCTTACTTTGTCCCCAGGGTCCTTTGTGTCATCCGGAGGACCCCCTCGTCTCCAGTGCCCATTGTGACATCCCAGGACTCCACTTTGTCCCCAGGTCCAACTGTGACACCGTAGGGACTCTCTTTGTCCCCAGGGCACATTGTGACAGAGTGTGGAACCCCCTTGTCCACAGGGCCTATTGTGACATCCTGGGGACCCTCTTTGACCCCAGTGCCCATTGTGACATCCTGGGGACCCCCTTGTCCCCAGGGCCCATCGTGGCACCATGGGGATCCTCCTTGTCCCCAGTGCCCATTGTGACACCGTGGGGACCCCCCCTTTGTCCCCAGGGCCCATTGTGACAGGGTTGGACACCCCTTCTCCCCAGAGCCCATTGTGATATCCTGGGGAGCCCCCTTTGTCCCCAGGGCCCATTGTGTCATCCCAGGACACCCCATTGTCCCCAGAGCCCATTGTGACATCCTGGGGACCCCCTGTTTGTCTCCAGTGCCCATTGTGACGTCCTTGGGACCCCCCTTGTCCCCAGGGCCTATTGTGACATCCTGGGGACCCCCCCTTATCTCCAGGGCCCATTGTGACATCCCAGGACCCCCTATTTTTCCCAGGGCCCATTGTGAAATCCTGGGGACCCCTTCTTTGTCCCCAGGGCCCATTGTGACACCCTGCGGACCCCCTTGTCCCCAGGGTCCATCGTGGCACCGTTGGGACCCCCCCTTTGTCTCCATTCCCCGTTGTGACATCTTTGGGACCCCTCTTGTCACCAGAGCCCATTGTGACATCCTGGGGACCCCCTCTGTCTCCAGGGTTCATTGTGACACCGTAGGGACCCCACTTGTCGTCAGAGCCCATTGTGATATTCAGGAGACCCGTCTTTGTTCCCAGGGCCTATTGTGACATCCTGGGGACCCCTCTTTGTCCCCAGGGACCATTGTAACATCCCAGAACCCCCCCTTGTCCCCAGGGCCAATTGTGACATCCCAGGACCTCCCATTGTCCCCAGGGCCATTGTGACATTTCAGGACGCCACTTTGTCCCCAGTGCTCATTGTGAAATTTTGGGGACCCCCCTTGTACTCAGGGCCCATTGTGACAGCCGAGGACCTTATCTTGTCCCCAGGGCCCATAGTGGCACCGTGGAGATCCCTCTTGTCACTTGAGCCCATTGTGACACCATGGGGACCCCTGCTTTGTCCCCAGAGCACATTGTGACATCCCAGGACCCCCCATTTTCCCCAGAGCCCATTGTGACATCCTGGGGACCCCTCTTTGTCCCCAGGGCCCATTGAGATGTCCTAGGACCCCCCTTTGTCCCCAGGGCCCATTGTAAGACCATGGAGACCCCATTTGTCACTGGGGCCCATTTTGACATGCCAGGACCCCGCTTTGTTCCCAGAGCCCGTTGTGATATCCTGGGGACCCCTTTTGTCCCAAGGGCCCATTGTGGCACCATGGGGACCCCTTTGTCCCCAGGGCCCATTGTGACGTCTCAGGATCCCCCGTTATCCCCTGGGCCCATTGTGACATTCTGAGGACCCCAAATGTCCCCAGGGCCCATTGTGACATTCTGGGGACCCCCTTTGTCCCCAGGGCCCATTGTGGCACCATGGGGATCCCCTTTGTCACTGGGCCCCATTGTGACATCCCAGGACCCCAATTTGTCTCCAGGGCCCATTGTGACATCCTGGGGACTCCGTTGTCCCCAGGGCCCATCATGGCACCGAGGGGACTTCCCCCTTTGTCCACTGGGACCATTTTGACACCGTGGGGACCCCCTTTGTCCCCAGGGCCCATTGTGACATCCTGGGGACCACCCTTTGTTCCCAGGGCCGACTGTGACATTCAAGGGACCCCCCCTTGTCTCCAGGGCCCATTGTGACGTCCCAGGACCCCCCATTGTCCCCAGGGCCCATTGTGACATCCTGGGGACCTCTTTTGTCCCCTGGGCCCATTGTGACACTGTGGGGACCTCCTTTGTCCCCAGAGCCCATTGTGACATCCTCGGGACAACCTTTGTCCCCAAGGCCCATCGTGACAGGGTGGGGACCCCCTTTGTCCCAAGGGCTCATTGTGATGTCCCAGGATCCCCATTGTCCCCAGAGCCCATTGTGGTGTCCTGGGGACCCCCTTTGTCACTGGGGCTCATTGTGACATCCCAGGACCCCGCCTGGTCCCAAGGGCCCATGGTGTCATCCTGGGCACCCCCTTTGTCCCAAGACCCAATTGTGACATCCTGGGGACCACCCATTGTCCCAAGGGCCCATTGTGACACCATGGGGATCCCCTTGTCCCCAGGGCCCATTGTGATATCCCAGGACACCCCTTTGTCCCCAGGGCCCATTGTGACATCCTGGGGACCACCCTTTGTCTCCAGGGCCCACTGTGACATTCAAGGGCCCCCCCCTTGTCCCCAGGGCCCATTGTGATGTCCCAGGACCCCTCATTGTCCCCAGGGCCCATTGTGACATCCTGGGCACCCCCTTTGTCCCCAGGACTCACTGTGGCACCATGGGGACCCCCTTTGTCACTAGGGCCCATTGTGGTACCATGGGGACCCCCTTTGTCACTGGGGCCCATTGTGACATCCCAGGACCCCCTGTTGTCCCCAGGGCCCATTGTGACATCCTGGAAACCCCCCTTGTCCCCATGGCCCATCGTGGCACCAAGGGGACACCCGCTTTGTCCCCAGGGACCATTGTGACACCGTGGGGACCCCCTCTGTCCCCAGGGCCCATTGTGACATCCTGGGGACCCTCTTGTCCCTAAGGCCCGTCGTGGCACCGTGGGGACCCCCTTTGTCCCCAGGGCCCATTGTGACATCCCAGGACCCCACTTTGTCCCCAGGGCCCACTGTGACATTCAAGGGAATCCCCCTTGTCCCCAGGGCCCATTGTGACGTCCCAGGAACCCTCATTGTCTGCAGGGCCCATTGTGACATTCTGGGCACCCCCTTTGTACCCAGGACTCACTCTGGCACCATAGGGACCCCCTTTGTCACTGGGGCCCATTGTGACATCCCAGGACCCCGCCTGGTCCCAAGGGCCCATGGCGTCATCCTGGGCACCCCCTTTGTCCCAAGACCCAATTGTGACATCCTGGGGACCACCCATTGTCCCAAGGGCCCATTGTGACACCATGGGGATCCCCTTGTCCCCAGGGCCCATTGTGATATCCCAGGACGCCCCTTTGACCCCAGGGCCCATTGTGACATCCTGGGGACCCCCTTTGTCCCCAGAGCCCATTGTGACATTCTGGGCACCCCAAATGTCCCCAGGGCCCATTGTGACATTCTGGGGAGCCCCTTTGTCCCCAGGGCCCAATGTGGCACCATGAGGACCCCCTTTGTCACTGGGGCTCATTGTGACATCCCAGGACCCCAATTTGTCCCCAGGGCCCATTCTGACATCCCGGGGACCCCCCTTGTCCCCATGGCCCATCGTGGCACCGAGGGGACCCCGCCTTTGTCCCCAGGGACCATTGTGACATCTTAGGGACCCTATTGTTCCTGGGGCCCATTGTGACGTCCCAGGAACCCTCGTTGTCTGCAGGGCCCATTGTGACATTCTGGGCACCCCCTTTGTCCCCAGGACTCACTGTGGCACCATAGGGACCCCCTTTGTCACTGGGGCCCATTGTGACATCCCAGGACTCCACTTTGTCCCGAGGGCCCATTGTAGACACCATGGGGACCACATTTGTCCCTGGGGCCCATTGTGACATCCCAGGACCCCCCATTGTTCCCAGGGTCCATTGTGACATTTTGGGGACCCCGTTTGTCTCCAGGGCCCGTTGTGACACCATGGGGACCCCCCCTATGTTCCCAGTGCCCATTGTGACATTCTGGGGACCCCCTTTGTCCCCAGGGCCCATTGTGACACCATGGGGACCCCACTTGTTCCCAGGACCCATTGTGGCATTCTGGGGACTCCCTTTGTCCCCATGGCCCATGGTGACACCATGGGGACCCCATTTGTCACTGGGGCCCATTGTGACATCCCAGGACCCCCCATTGTCCCCAGGGCCCATTGTGACATTCAGGGGACACCCCTTTGTCCCGAGGGCCCATTGTGACACCGTCAGGTTACTCATGTCCCCAGGGCCCGTTGTGACCTCCTGGGGAGACCCCATTGTCCCCAAGGCCCATTGTGGCACCATGGGGACCCCCTTTGTCACTGGTGCCCATTGTGGCATCCCAGGAACCCCCTTGTCCTCAGAGCCCATCGTGACATCCCAAAACCCCCCATTGTCTCCAGGGCCCATTGTGACATCCTGGGGACCCCCCTTTGTCCCCAGGGCCCATTGCGACACCATGCGGACGCCACTTGTTCCCAGGACCCATTGTGGCATTCTAGGGACTCCGTTTGTCCCCATGGCCCATGGTGAAACCGTCAGGATACCCCAGGTCCCCAGGGCCCATTGTGACCTCCTGGGGAGACCCCATTGTTCCCAAGGCCCATTGTGGCACCATGGGGACCTCCTTTGTCCCCAGGGCCCATTGTGACATCCCAGGACCCCACTTAGTCCCCAGGGCCCATTGTGGCACCATGTGGACCCCCTTTGTCTCCAGGGCCCCTTGTGACATCACAGGACGCCTCTTTGTCCCCAGGGCCCATTGTGACACTGTGGGGACCTCCCTTGTCCCCAGGGCCCATTGTGACATTCAGGGGACACCCCTTGTCCGCAGGGCCCATCGTGGCACCATGGGGACCCCCTTTGTCACTGGGGCCCACTGTGGCATCCCAGGACCCCACTTTGTCCCCAGGACCCATTGTGACACCATGTGGACACCCTTGTCCGCAGGGCCCATCGTGGCACTGTGGGGACCCTCCTTGTCCCCAGGGACCATTGTGACATCCTGGGGACCCCCTTTGTCCCCAGGGTCCATTGTGGCACCATGGGGACCCTCTTTGTCACTGGGGCCCATTGTGACATTCCAGGACCCCCCGTGGTCCCCAGGGCCCATTGTGACATCCTGGGGACCCTCTTTGTCCCAAGACCCCATTGTGACATCCTGTGGACCCCCCCATTGTCCCAAGGGCCCATTGTGACACCATAGGGATCCCCTTTGTCCCCAGGGCCCATTGCGACATCCCAGGACCCCCCGTTGTCCCCAGGGCCCATTGTGACATTTTGGGGACCCCCCCTTGTCGCCAGGGCCCATTGCGACATCTTGGGGACCCCGTTTTTTCCCAGGACCCACTGTGGCACCATGGGGACCTCCTTTGTCCCCAGGGCCCATTGTGATATCCGAGGGACCCCCTTGTCCCCAGGGCCCATAGTGTCACCTTGGGGACCACTCTTGTCACTTGGGCCCATTGTGACACCATGGGGACCCACTATGTGCCCAGGGCCCATTGTGACATTCTAGGACTCCCCATTTTCCCCAGAGCCCATTGTGACATCCTGGGGATCCCCCTTTGTCCCCTGGGTCCATTGTAATGTCCCAGGACCCCCTTGTCCCCAGTGTTCATTGTGAAATCCTGGGGATTCCCTTTGTCCCGAGGGCCCATTGTGGCACCATGGGACCGCCTTTGTCACTGGGGACCATTGTGACATTCCAGGATTCCACTTTGTCCCCAGGGCCCGTTCTGACACCGTGGGGACCCCCATTGTCCCCAGGGCCCATTGTGACATCCTGGGGATCACCCTTTGTCCCAAGGGCCCATTGTGACGGGGTGGGGACCTTTTTTGTCTCCAGGGCCCATTGTGACATCTTGGGTACCCCCTTGTCCCCAGTGTCCATTGTGACATCCTGGGGACCCCCAATTGTCCCAGGGCCCATTGTGACATTCCAGGACCCCCCTTGTCTCCAGGGCTCATTGTGACATCACAGGACGCCCCTTTGTCCCCAGGGCCCGTTGTGACACAGTGGGGACCCCCCTGTCCCCAGGGCCCATTGTGCCATCCTGGGGACTCTCTTTGTCCCCAGGGCCCATTGTGATATCCTGGCGACCCCCGCTTTGTCCCCAGGGCCCATTGTGAACATCCTGGGGACCCCCTTTGTCCCCAGGGCCCATTGTGACATCCCTGGACCCCCCATTGTCCCCAGGGCGCATTGTGACATTCAGGGGACCCCCCTTTGGCCCCCGGGGCCCATTGTGATATCGTGGGGACCGTCTTTGTCCCCAGGGCCCATTGTGACACCATCAAGACCCCTCTTTGTCCCCAGGGCCTATTGTGACATACTGGGGACCCCCCCTTGTCTCCAGGGCCCATTGTGACGTCCGAGGACCCCCCCTTGTCCCCAGGGTCCATTGTGACACCGTGGGGACCCCGCTTGTCCTCAGGGCCCATTGTGACATTCAGGGGACCTCTCTTTGTCCCCAGGGCCTATTGTGACATCCTGGGGAACCCCCTTGTCTCCAGTCCCATTGTGATGTCCCAGGACCCCCCATTTTCCTTAGGGCCCATTGTGAAATCCGGGGGAACCCCCCCTTTCTCCTCAGGGCCCATTGTGACGTCCTGGGGACCCCCCTTTGTCCCCAGGGCCCATTGTGACGTTCAGGGGAACCACCTCTGTCCCCAGGGCCTATTGTGACATCCTGGGACACCCCCTTTGTCCCCAGGGCTCATTGTGACGTCCCAGGACCCCCCATTGTTCCCAGGGCCCATTATGAAATCCTGGGGACCCCCCCTTTGTCCCCAGGGCCCATCGTGGCACCATGGGGATCCCACCTTTGTCCCCAGGGCCCATTGTGACAGGGTGGGACCCCCCTTGTTCCCAGGGCCCATTGTGACATCCTGAGGATCCCCCATTGTCCCCAGGGCCCATTGTGACATTCTTAGGATGCCCTTTGTCCCCAGGGCCCATTGTGATATCCCAGGACCCCCCCTTGTCCCCAGGGCCCATTGTGACATCCTGGGGACCCCCTTTGTCTGCAGAGCCCATTGTGACATCCTGGGGAGCCCCCTTTGTCCCCAGGGCCCATTGTTATGTCCAAGGACCCCCCGTTGTCCCCAGGGCCCATTGTGACATCCTGAGGATGCCCTTTGTCCCCAGAGCCTATTGTGACATCCTGGGGACCCCTCTTTGTCCCCAGGGCCCATTGTGACAGGGTGGGACCCCCCTTGTCCCCAGAGCCCATTGTGACATCCTGGGGACCCCTTTGTCACCAGAGCCCATTGTGATATCCTAGGGACCCCCGCTTTGTCCCCAGGGCCCATTGTGACATTCAGGGGACCCCCCTTTATCCCCAGGGCCCATTGTGACATCCTTGGGACCTCATTTGTCCGCAAGGCCCATTGTTGTACCATGGGGACCCCCTTTGTCCCCACGGCCCATTGTGACAGCGATGACAGCGGTGTCAGTGATCAGGACACGGAACCACGGGCGCAGCTCCATGCGGTGCTTTATTCCAGCGCTGGGAAACCCGGGGTTCGCACCCAGAGCTTCCAACAGCTGATTCAGACTCCACCTTATTTATACAAGTTGGTCACATACATATTCCTTATGACCCCTGACAACCATGAGCACATCCCACACCTATTCTAACACAAACTGTCTGTCTAAGAGATGTTAAGCAACAGTCGCATGTTTATCAGTTATTTCTAAGGTACCAACTTGAAAAGAATATATCATAAATGTATGTCAACCTTAAGAATAAGGCTTGGTTGCAGCTACCTGCTTTAGAAGAATATATCATAAATGTATGTCAACCTTAAGAATAAAGCTTGGTTACAGCTACCTGCTTTAGAAGAATATATCATAAATGTATGTCAACCTTAAGAATAAAGCTTGGTTACAGCTACCTGCTTTAGAAGAATATATCATAAATGTATGTCAACCTTAAGAATAAGGCTTGGTTACAGCTACCTTTAAAAGAATATATCGTAAATCTACGTCAACTTTAAGAATAAGGTTTGGTTACTGTCTTAAAGTTAATCCAACCGTAACAGATCAGTGATACCCAGGGATCCAACCGTAACAGATCAGTGACACCCAGGGATCCAACCGTAACAGATCAGTGATACCCAGGGATCCAACCGTAACAGATCAGTGATACCCAGGGATCCAACTGTAACAGGTCAGTGATACCCAGGGATCCAACCGTAACAGATCAGTGATACCCAGGGATCCAACCGTAACAGGTCAGTGATACCCAGGGATCCAACCGTAACAGATCAGTGATACCCAGGGATCCAACTGTAACAGGTCAGTGATACCCAGGGATCCAACTGTAACAGATCAGTGACACCCAGGGATCCAACCGTAACAGGTCAGTGATACCCAGGGATCCAACCGTAACAGGTCAGTGATACCCAGGGATCCAACCGTAACAGATCAGTGATACCCAGGGATCCAACCGTAACAGATCAGTGATACCCAGGGATCCAGCTGTAACAGGTCAGTGATACCCAGGGATCCAACCGTAACAGGTCAGTGATACCCAGGGATCCAGCTGTAACAGATCAGTGATACCCAGGGATCCAACCGTAACAGATCAGTGATACCCAGGGATCCAACCGTAACAGGTCAGTGATACCCAGGGATCCAACCGTAACAGATCAGTGATACCCAGGGATCCAACTGTAACAGGTCAGTGATACCCAGGGATCCAACCGTAACAGATCAGTGATACCCAGGGATCCAACCGTAACAGGTCAGTGATACCCAGGGATCCAACCGTAACAGATCAGTGATACCCAGGGATCCAACCGTAACAGGTCAGTGATACCCAGGGATCCAACCGTAACAGATCAGTGATACCCAGGGATCCAACCGTAACAGGTCAGTGATACCCAGGGATCCAACCGTAACAGATCAGTGATACCCAGGGATCCAACCGTAACAGATCAGTGATACCCAGGGATCCAACCGTAACAGGTCAGTGATACCCAGGGATCCAGCTGTAACAGGTCAGTGATACCCAGGGATCCAACCGTAACAGGTCAGTGATACCCAGGGATCCAGCTGTAACAGGTCAGTGATACCCAGGGATCCAACTGTAACAGATCAGTGGTACCCAGGGCAGAGCCAGCCAAGGCCCATCCCATACCTGTTCCAGAAGGGAACACCTTGTAAAACCGATCCCGTCACTAACACCTGCGGCTGAACTTCATCAAATGCCGAGATCAGAAGTTTCACGGCACCAGCTGCAACCTTGAGGAGACGAGATCGCCAAGATTTCCAGCAAAAAGGGGGCGCCAGGCCGGGTTCAACCGCCTTGGCCGCTTGGGTCCCACCAGTTCCTCACAATGAGCCAAAGGGGCAAAGCCCACTGTGAGGAGGCTGAGGAGCCTTCATCCAAAGACCCCAAGGACCCCTCCTCAAATGCACCCAGTGCCACTGCGCAGGAGAACAGGGGGCTCAGGGCTGTGGAAACGGTTCTGAGATCACCTCATGGACATGCACAGTTCTGGGGTCATTATGAACACTTACTGTAATTAACACACTTCCTGTTGTTAAAGGTGTGCGTGTTGGGCCGAGCGAATCTCCCGCGCACCCAGCGCTGTTTCGCTTGTGCTCTCATGAACCCGCGTTTAAACAACACAATTAAAGAATTGGATTAAACAGCAGCGAGAGCCCGCAACGGACGACGGCGCCACCGCGGGGCTGCGCGGGGGCTGCACTGCGCAGGCGCGGAGCCGTGTCGGGAAGGGGAGGGACTTCCCGCTGGAAGCGGCACAGCCAATGGGCATCAGGAGGCCGCCTCCAGGCCAATGGCGGCTCGGGACGGGTGCTGAGGGACGGTGACGAGCCGGCTGTGTGGCCAATGGGGGTGCCGGGGGCGTGGCCAGGCAGCCCGCCCCGGGAGCAGCGGCCCGGCCGTGGCGGTTCGTCCCCTCCTGCCGCCGGAGCGCCGCTGCCACGGGCGGCTCCTGCGGCTGCAGCGGCTGCGGGGGCGGGCGGGGGGCCCGGGGCTGCGGCCCCGCTGGCCGGGGCCGGGCGGTCGCCGTGTTGCCCCCGGGCGGCAGTGGGGGGGGCCCGCTGGTCGCCCCCGCAGTTCCGCGGTTGAAAATCCTCCTCACACCGCGCTGGGACCGCGATCGCCGCCAGTTCCGTCCTGGGTGAGCGGCGGGGACGGATTTGGTTGGTGCGGGGGTTGTGGGGGGCGCGGGGCGGGTCTGGGGGTGCAGGGGAGCTGTGGGGGTTGGGGTGCAGCCGGCAGGAGGGACCAGGTTTGGGGGGCCCTGGGTCCCTTTGCGGGGGAGGGGAGGCCCTGCTGACCCTGCCTCCCCCAGCAAATCCCCCTGCGGGGCTCCCCCCGCCCCCCCGATCGGTCCCCGCCCCCCGCGACTCCCTCAAGTCCCCCTGAACCTCAATGCCCCTTTTTGACCCCAAAACAGCCCCAAATGTGCCCCCCAATGTCCCTTTAACACACCCTCCCCCCAGCCCCCCCGCACCAAGGCCTCCAGTGTATAAATTAAATGTGTAACATTAAACGCGACATTTGAACGTTAACTAAAAAACAACGAATGTTGAAGTTTCGTTGAGGTTTTTGTTGAATTTTGGTTTCACGGAAGGGAGCGTTGTTGGAAATTTACTGGGATTAATGTTTTGCTTTAAAAACTTTTTGTATCTCAAAAGTGACCTGAACAGTTTGATAAAGAACATTTCAAATTAAATTAATTTCCCATTAAATTTCTTGGGATTAAACGTCCGTCAGAGGCAGTGGTGCTTAAACCCCACTTCGTTGGTCCCTCTCCGCATTAAAAATCCATCATTAAACAGTTAAATATTTCCCGTAATTAAACCCCTGTGATCTACATTCTGTAGTTTAAAAATGCGGTGACTGAGCGGTTGAACAGCCGATATCGCTCTGAGCGCGTGGCTCAATCTCTTGATTTCGGGCTCAGCTCAGTTCATCCCCACCAACCCCGTCGCCGTTCATGGGAACGTACCCGGGTGGATGGAGGGGGCGGGCGGTGGGTGTGGGCTCCCTGGGCTTCAGCAAAGCCTCTGACACCGTCTGCACAGCATCCGCACAGCTGAGCTGGGGAGGGGTGCTCTGGGCAGTGGGGAGTGGGGGGTGCAAACTGGCTGAGAGGGAGAAGCCAGAGAGTGGTGGTCAATGGGCAGAGTCCGGTTGAGGCCTGGATCCAGTGCAGGGCCTCAGGGGCCAATATTATTCAATATATTCGTTAACGATTCGGATGAGGGAATTGAGTGACTGTCAGCGAGTTTGCTGGGGACACCAAGCTGGGAGGAGTGGGTGACCCTGGAAGCTGTGCTGCCATCAGAGACCTGGACAGGCTGAGAGCTGGGGGGGGATAACCTGGTGAGATTTAACAAGGGGAAGTGCAGAGTGCTGCACCTGGGCAGGAACAACCCCAGGGTCAGTATAGGCTGGGAATGAGCTGTTAGAGAGCAGGGTAGGGAAAGGGAGCTGGGGTCCTGGGGACAGCAGGGTGAGCATGAGCCAGCACTGGGCCCTTGGGGCCAGGAAGCCAATGGGACCTGGGGTGGGTTAGAAGGGGGTGGTCAGTAGGTCAGAGAGGTTCTCCTGCCCCTCTGCTCTGCCCTGGGGAGACCACACCTGGAATATTGTGTCCAGTTGTGGCCCCTCAGTTCCAGAAGGACAGGGAACTGCTGGAGAGGGTCCAGCGCAGCCACCAAGATGCTGAAGGGAGTGGAGCATCTCCCGTGTGGGGAAAGGCTGAGGGAGCTGGGCTCTTTAGTTTGGAGAAGAGGAGACTGAGGGGTGACCTCATTAATATTTATAAATATATAAAGGGTGAGTGCCAGGAGGATGGAGCCGGGCTCTTCTCGGTGGCAAACAATGATAGGACGAGGGGCAATGGGATCAAGCTGGAACACAAGAGGTTCCACTTAAATTTGAGAAAGAACTTCTTCCCAGTGAGGGTGGCAGAGCCTGGCCCAGGCTGCCCAGGGGGCTGTGGGGTCTCCTTCCCTGCAGACGTTCAAACCCCCTGGACATGTTCCTGTGCGACCTCTCCTGGGCGTTCCTGCTCCATGGGGGGATTGCACTGGATGAGCTTTCGAGGTCCCTTCCAGTCCCAAACACACCGTGATACTGTGATACTGTGATTTCTGTGCTAAATCCTTTCCTTTCCCCCCGTGCCAGTGGGGGGGACCCAGAGGACCCACCCAGGCCCCCCCAGGTTTGTGGGAGCAGCACTGGGGAGGGGGTGCTTTTTCCCCCAGCTACGAATATAGAGACAATTTGTACAAAAGCTCTAAAGTGGGGGGACGGCAACTCAGGGACCCCCAAACCACCACAGGGGGATCCACATCACCCCATGCGCCCCATCACTTTTGGGGTGTCAGAGCCCCCCCCCATGCAGCTGCCCCTCGGGGGTCCTGGGTGGGTTGTGAGGTCCCTGGGGGCTGGAGGGGAGAAAGGGGGAAACCTGGGTTTGGGGGGGGGTCCCAGGGGTTCTTGCGAGTGGGTCTGGGGGGGTCTCAGTGGTTTCTGGGATCCCTGGGGGGTCCCTGAGATCAAAAAGAATTTGGAGGCTGGCAGGGAACTTTGTGAGGGGAAGAGTGAAACATCCCTTTTCCCTCTGTTTCACAGCCCCAGCTTCTCTTCTCTGCCCTTCCTCCTCTGCCCTTCCTCCTCTCCCCTTCCTCCTCTGCCCTTCCTCCTCTGCCCTTCCTCCTCTCCCCTTCCTCCTCTCCCCTTCCTCCTCTCCCCTTCCTCCTCTCCCCTTCCTCCTCTCCCCTTCCTCCTCTCCCCTTCCTCCTCTCCCCTTCCCTCAGAACCCCATTCTGGTTTGGGATGAAGGGATCTCTGGAGATCATCCAGTCCAACCCCCCTGCTCCCGCGGGGTCCCAGAGCAGATCACACAGGATCCCAGGGGTCTGAATGTCTCACAGAAGGAGACTCCACACCCGCTCTGGGCAGCCTGGGCCGCGCTCTGGCACCTCCCAGCAAGCAAGTTTCTCCTTCCGTTCAGATGGAGCCTCCTGGGTTTCAGTCTGTGCCCGATGCCCCTCACCCCGGCGCTGGGCACCACTGAACAGAGTCTGCTCCATCCTGACACCCACCTGAGATATTGATCCCATTGATCACATCCCTCTCAGCTTCTCTTCTCCAGCTCAACAGCCCCATCTCTCTCAGTCTCTCCTGATCAGAATGATGCTCCAGACCCCTCAGCATCTCTGTGTCCCTCCACTGGACTCCCTCCAGTAACTCCTTGTCCTTCTTCAACTGGGGAGCCCAGAACTGGACCCAGAACTGCAGATGCAGCTTCCCCAGGGTGGAGCAGAGGGGGAGGATTCACCTCTCTCACCTGCTGCTCACACTCTTCTTAATAAATATCCCCCAGGTACCCTCGGCCTCGTGACCACAAGGACACATTGGTGACTTGTGGCCAACCTGATGTCACCCAGAACTCCCAAGTCCTTCTCGCAGAGCTGCTTTCCAGCGGGTCCACCCCCAAACCGTGCTGGTACTGGACCCCTGCTGCCCCAGGAGGGGCCGGTATCGCCCCGGTATCGCGATGGGTGGCACCAACAGCCCTGGTATTGCGATGGGTGGCACCAACGGCCCCGGTATCGCGATGGGTGGCACCGACAGCCCCGGTATCGCGATGGGTGGCACCGACAGCCCCGGAATCGCGATGGGTGGCACCGACAGCCCCGGTATCGCAATGGGTGGCACCGACAGCCCCGGTATCGCGATGGGTGGCACCGACAGCCCGGTATCGCGATGGGTGGCACCAACGGCCCCGGTATCGCGATGGGTGGCACCGACGGCCCCGGTATCGCAATAGCGAGCACTGATGGTCCTGGTATTGCGACAGGTGGCAACAACAGCGCTGGTATCGTCACAACAGCAGTGACGACGGCCCCGGTATCGCGATGGGTGGCACCGACGGCCCCGGTATCGCGATGGGTGGCACCGACGGCCCCGGTATCGCGATGGGTGGCACCGACGGCCCCGGTATCGCGATAGGTGGCACCGACGGCCCCGGTATCGCGATGGGTGGCACCGACGGCCCCGGTATCGCGATGGGTGGCACCGACGGCCCCGGTATCGCGATGGGTGGCACCGACGGCCCCGGTATCGCGATGGGTGGCACCGACGGCCCCGGTATCGTGATGGGTGGCACCGACAGCCCCGGTATCGCGATGGGTGCCACCAACAGCCCCGGTATCGCGATGGGTGGCACCAACAGCGCCCTAACGTGGTGCTCATCAATAAGAAGGGAGGGAAGGGGGTTGCAGGGCAGCCATCGCTCGGGGTCTGCGGGATCTCCCTGTGCTTGTGGGAGCCCACGAGTCTTTGCATCACGCCTTGCGTTTTATTCTCTCTTCCTCTTTCAATTACTTATCTCACTTGTGTTTTTTTATCTTAGCCCATGAGTTTTCTTACTTTTGCTCCTCATATTCTTCATTCCCATCCTACTGAGGGGTGCGTGGGGCTGCTCTGCCAGCCCCGGCTGCCCCACCGCAGCTCCCCAGGCCCTCACGTCTCCCATCCCAGCAACAGCAGTGGCCGCGGCACTGATTTCTTTCCTCTCCCTTTTGCAGCCTCCTTGCGCTCGTCCTCTCCACGCCGATCTCTCCTGGCTTCCTCCAGCTGCTGTGTCCTCTGGGTAAGTGCAGCTCGACCCCTCCCAAGATGCTCTCGAGTTGGCTGGGGTTTCTAAAACAGAGGGAAAAGGGATGTCTCACTTTTCCTCAGGCAGTTTCCTCCCAGACCCCTTTTACCCCCTGCGCTCTCCACAGACCCCAGTTACCGTTTCTGTTCGATGGGGAACATCTCACTGTGCTGTGCATGGCCAAGACGATGAGGACTCTGGACAGGAAATCCCTTCCAAGCGCAGCTTTCCTCTCACCGTTGGGCAGCGACAACAGCCCCGGTATCGCGACAGCAGCACCGACGGCCCCGGTATCGCGACAGCAGCACCGACGGCCCCAGTATCGCGACAGCAGCACCGACGGCCCCGGTATCGCGACAGCGGCACCGACAGCCCCGGTATCGCGACGGGCAGCAGTGATGGAGCTGGTATTGCGACGGCAGCACCGACGGCCCTGATATTGTGATGGGCAGTGACAGGGGCCCTGGTATCGTGATGGGCAGAACCAACAGCTCCAGTATCATGATGGGCAGCACTGACGGTCCCGGTATTGCGACGGCAGCACCGACAGCACCGGTATCGCGATGGGTGGCACCAACAGCCCCGGTATCGCGAAGGGCGGCACCGACGGCCCCGGTATCGCAATAGCAAGCACTGATGGTCCTGGTATCACGACAGGTGGCAACAACAGCGCTGGTATCGTCACAACAGCAGTGACGACGGCCCCAGTATCGTGATGGGCAGCAATGATGGTCCTGGTAGCGCGATGGGTGGCACCGACGGCCCTGGTATCGCGATGGGTGGCACTGACGGCCCTGGTATCGCAATGGGTGGCACTGATGGCCCCGGTATCGTGATGGGCAGCGACAATGGCCCCGGTATCACGATGGGTGGCACCGACGGCCCCGGTATCGCGATGGGTGGCACCAACAGCCCCGGTATCGTGACAGCAATAAATCTCAAGACCTCCCAAAATAAATCCCCCTTCCATCCCTCCTGGTGTGACAAGACCCTTAATTAACTTTTCATTAATCAAACAACTCAACCCCCCCGTTGTCACAAATCGCTGCATTAACGAACTTCAACTCATTCCAGAACCCAGTTTATTAAGCAAAGCAGAAAGCGCGTTAAATAGAAAGAAAAACACCAAAACCCCTGTTTCTCGGCTCAGATCGGTGCGCTTTACGGCACCATTTTGCCACCATTTCCCTTTCCGGTTCTTCCCACCGCGAGCAGCCGCTGCCCGTTGATCTCACAGCGGCGTTTTTTCCCAATCTCGCAGGATTTCAGCCCAATTCCGGCCCCGTTCCGTGCGCCCCCTGGTGCCGGAGATGACGATCGGGCGCCAGCTCTTCCCATCAAACCCGATGCCGAGAAACCAAACCCCCCGCGGTCGCTTCTTCAAACACGCGCAGATTCACCCCTTTTCTCCCCAAAAACCCCCTCTGGATGCGCCGTCCGGTGGGAAAGCCGACGGTGGTTTCGGCGCGGGGGTTTCCTGAGGGCGCAAACCTACCCCGGGCGCTGCTCCGGCGCCGCGATCCCCATTTCGGCTGGTTCCTCCATTTTAAGGCGCTTCGGGGGCGGCTCGGTCCCGGCTTGCGGCTCCGGCATCGCCATTTCGGTTGGTTTCTCCTCTATTTTCATGCATTTTGGTGGTGGCTCGGTCTCAGCCGGCGGTTCCGGCGTCACAATCGCCATTTCGGTTGGTTTCTCAATTTCCAAGTGCTTCAGGGGCGGCTCGGTCCCGGCCCGTGGCTCTGGTGCCGCAATCACCGTTTCGGCTGGTTCCTCCTCAATTTTCAGGTATTTTGGTGGTGGCTCGGTCCCGTCCTGCAGCTCCGGTGCCGCAATCCCCATTTCGGCTGGTTCCTCCTCAATTTTCAGGCGCTTTGGGGGCGGCTCCATCCCAGCTTGCAGCTCCGACTCCGGCATCGCCATTTCACCTGGTTTCTTGATTTCAAAGCATTTTGGGGGCGGCTTGGTCCCCACCTGCAGCTCCAGTGCCACAATCACCATTTCAGCTGCTTTCTCCTCAATTTTAACGCATTTTGGGGGCGGCTCGGTCCCGGCCGGTGGCTCTGGTGCTGGCACCACAATCTCCATTTTAGCTGGTTTCTCCTCAATATTCAGGCACTTTGGTGGTGGCTCAGTCCCGGCCTGAGGCTCTGGCTCCGGCATCTCCATTTCAGCTGCTTTCTCCTCAATCTTCACACACGTTGGGGGCGGCTCGGTCCCGGCCTCCGGCTCTGGCTCCGCAATCGCCTTTTCAGCTGCTTTTTCCTCCATTTCCAGGCAATTTGGAGGCGGCTCGGTCCCGGCCTGCAGCTCCCGCACCGGCATCGCCATTTCGCCTGTTTTTTCCTCAATTTGAAAGCATTTTGGGGGCGGCTCGGTCCCCACCTGCGGCTCCGGTGCCACAATCACCATTTCCGCTGGTTTTCCCTCAATTTTCAGGCACTTTTCGGGCGGCTCGGTCCCGGCCTGTGGCTCTGGCACCGCAATCTCCATTTCGGCTGCTTTCTCCTCAATTTTCAAACACTTTGGCGGTGGCTCAGTCCCGGCCTGCAGCTCCAGTGCTGCAATCTCCATTTCAGCTGCTTTCTCCTCAATTCTTAAGCGCTTCAGGGGTGGCTCAGTCCCGGCCTCCGGCTCCGGCATCGCCATTTCCGCTGGTTTCTCTTCAATTTTAAAGCGCTTCAGGGTGGGCTCGGTCTCAGCCTGCGGCTCCGGCGCTGGCGCCGCAATCACCGTTTCAGCTGGTTTGTCCTCAATTTGCAGGTATTTTGGTGGTGGCTCAGTGTCAGCCTGCAGCTCCGGTCCCGCAATCACCATTTTGTCTCGTTTCTCCTCAATTTCCAAGCATCTTGGAGGCGGCTCAGTCCCGGCCTGCGGCTCCAGAACCGGCGCAGCAATCGCCATTTCAGCTGGTTTCTCCTCAATTTCCAGGCCCTTTGGGGGTGGCTCAGTGCCATCCTGCAGCTCTGGTCCCACAATCACCATTTTGGCTGGTTTGCCCTCAATTTTGAAGCACTTTAGGGGCAGCTTGGTCTCAGCCTGCGGCTCCAGCGCCACAGTCACCATTTCAGCTGGTTTCTCTTCAATTTTCACACATTTCAGGGGTGGCTCAGTCCCGGTCTGCGGCTCCAGCGCTGCAATCACCATTTCAGCTGGTTTCTCCTCGATATTCAGGCCCTTTGGGGGTGGCTCGGTGCCATCCTGCAGCTCCGGTCCCGCATTCACCATTTCGGCTGGTTTGTCCTCAATCTTCAAGCATTTTTGGGGCGGCTCGGTCCCCACCTGCGGTTCTGGCACCGCAATCTCCATTACGGCTGGTTTGTCCTCAATTTCCAAGGATCTTGGGGGCGGCTCGGTGCCATCCTGCAGCTCCGGTCCCGCAATCGCCATTTCAGCTGGTTTCTCCTCAATCTTCAAGCACTTTATGGGCAGCTCGGTCCCGGCCTGCGGCTCCAGAACCAGCGCAGCAATCACCATTTCGGCTGGTTTGTCCTCAATTTCCAAGCCCTTTGGGGTCAGCTC